>NW_022631015.1:8807933-9075153 GCF_010015895.1 Lontra canadensis
ATTATGTGTTCCTCCTATCTATATATATATATAACACCCACACCCAAATTTTTTTTTTTTTGAACAGTGAGTTTTATTTAATTTAGTACACTTACTTTTCTGGGTAGGTGTTTGTTTTTAAACAGATGAATTTATTTGTTCTGCCGTCTTCAGTTAAGTTTGTTTTTTGTTTTTTATTCCTTCTTCAGAATGCAGTAAAACCAATAGATATGTGATCTTAAGTATTCCCACACTTTTCCTTGGTTGTTACCTCTTAAACATTAGGTAACCAGTGTGGTTAGTCTATTTTTTACCTTCTCTTACCTTCTGGTATTTTTGTTAGTTTTATTATTTTGATATTGTCATAGCATACAGCATTTTTATTCCATTTGGTCACTCTTACCCTTATCCTTATTTTTGTTTCAGATGTAGAGAAAAGTATATATAATGTGTAAGTTTACCCTATCATGTATTTAAGTTTATCTTGTAATATCTTATTCTTTTGGGTTTTATTTTCTAATAGTTTCATCCAATAACACGATGTAAGATATATTCCCCTAGTTTCTTGTGTTTAAAACCTTAGCCTACAGAATTTATACTGGGAGATCTTAATTTGGTACAAAACTCTTGACTAATATATGTTTTTCTTTTAAGTATTCTGCACATTTTGATTCAATCTTTTCTGAGTAGTGTTGCTTTGGAAGAAAGTGATACATGCCAAATTTATTTTCTTTATGAAATATGCATTCATGTCTTTGTCAGGCTAAGGGATTTCTTCATTATCTTTTAAAGATAAAACATTTATTCAGATGTTTTCTGACTTTGAATTTTGGAGTCAATTTTCATTGGAAAGTGGGCTACTCTTTTTCTATGTGAATCCAAGCACTCTTATTTCAAAGTTTTCTTCTTCATTTAAAATTGTCTTATTATGTTATTCTAGTGTTTTCTTTAGCAATTCCATTATGCATATGTTAGATTTTTTGCTTTCCTTTATATCTATCATTTTCTTTCCAAATCTTTTTAACCTTTAGTGCCATTTCCTTTCTTTTTCTTATTTTAAATCTTTCTACCCTTTGATGTGTTTCCTATTTTGTTTATTCCTCCAAGTGCATCTTGCAGTTTAGTTTAAAAAAAAAATTGCATTTTTAAAATTTTTCTTCCCTGAGTTTTCCCTGCTCCCATTTCTTTTCCCCTCACTGTTTGACAATGTTCTCCTATTGTCTGTCCACCAAATCTCCTAAATCTTGCATCTCTATTTGCTGATATTTTATATCATCATTTTTTCAGCAATTTGTAAAATTCCTGTTAAGATATTACTATAATTTTCACATATGTGTGGCAACACATTTTTTTTTTTTTTCTGGTGTACTTTTTTTTTTTCTTTTTAAGATTTTGTTTATTTATTTGACAGAGAGAGCACAAGCAGGCAGAACAGCACAGGGAGAGGGAGAAGCAGGCTTCCTACTGAGCAGATAGCCAGATGTGGGGCTCATGTGATTATGACCTGAGCCTAAGGCAGTCACTTAACCAACTGAATCACCCAGGTGTCCTTATTTTTTAATTAGTGAGAAAGTTTCGTTTCCTTTCTGAGATTTTCTTTTTTCTTATAGTATCTTTGTTTGCTTTTGGGTTGTTTTATTTTTGGTTACTGCCATAGACTCAGTGGTTGTGACAGGGAAGAGGTAGCTAGCTGTAGACAAAGCAGAAGCTGACACCCTGCAACCTCCTGCTCCCACCATCACTCCTGGATGGGATGTGTGACATTCTTTCAGGAAGCTCCCAATAATCTTAATGTTAATGCCTTGCTAGAGGGAAAAACATTAACTTGACAATGGCAAGACTTCTGATATCTTGTAGGTCCTCTTTAACATATGAAAATCCTTTTGAAACCTCTGTTTTCTTACCTTCCCCAACTCCTAAGTATATAATCAGCACCACCACCACCCCCCCCCCCAAAACTTGGCGGGCAGCTCTTTCTGCCCATGGTTCCTGTCCCCATGCAGCAAAGACCTCTCAAGAATTCTCTCTTGGTCATCAGCTCTGGGCCTCACCCCACAAAACCTCACTTATATTCCAAAACTACTTTAGTTGTTGTACCCCTTCAAAATTCTTATGTTGAAACCTAATCTCCAAGGATGATATTTAGAGGTGGAGCCTTTAGGAGGTGATTAGGTCCTGAGAGTGAGGTCCTCATCAGTAGGGTTAGTGTCCTTTTAAAAAAGACCCTAGAGAGCTCCCTCACCCTCCACCACATAGATACTTGTTTTCTTCCATCTGGGCTCCTATAACAAAAATAACATAGGCTGGGTGACTTACAAAACCACCTCTTTTATCTCTGGAAAGTGGGAAATCCAAGATCAAAGCACAAGCAGATTTGGTGTTCAGTGAGGGCACCCATCCTCTTTTCCTCTGTACCAACATTGTCTCAGGGTTTTTTTTGTATTTTTTGTTTGTTTGTTTTTGCTTTTGTTTTGAGCTTTTTAAGATGTTGCTGAACTTAGGAACTTTGGACTACATTTACGCACAGTTTAGAGTTTGCAGTTCTTTGCCTCCTATTTTCTGTACATCAATTTCAAATGAGCGACTTGCTTTTTCTTGTTCTTATCTCTTTTTTGCTTTGTATGGTTTCTTTTATTTTCTTTTTAAGATTTTATTTATTTACTTGACAGAGAGAGAGAGAGACATTGAGAGGGGGAACACAAGCCAGGAAACAGGGAGAGGGAGAAGCTTACTCCCCACCTAGCAGGGAGCCAGAGGTGGGGCTCAATCCCAGAACCCTGGGATCATGACCTCAGTTGAAGGCAGACGTTCAGTGACTGAGCCACCCAGGCACACCCTGCTTTGTATGGTTTCTGAGAAGATCGAGATTCAAGCTGCCATTGTGTTCCTACCCAATCCTTGGATTTCTTTGTATTTGTTTCATCCTCAACTTTTTATTATTTTCTTTCTCAAATCTGGATCTGCCTGCAATATGTTACTAGTAAACCAATCACCAATTTTCTAACTTTATAAGCTATAAAAATCTGATCAGTTCTTAGAAGGATATGCAAGTAAATGACTCATTTGTGTTATCTTCCCAAGAAAATTTGTCCAAACTTCTTTCTGCCCTTTCTCTCACTGTAGTCATAATTTGCATATATTCTTCAAGTTTTCCCAAGTTCTCCCAGCCCTTGGTATATGCTTTTCCCTCTCTGCCATTCTTTTCTGGTATATATAAAAATATGTGTGGTGATAATATCTCCTCCAAGAATCTTCCATTGATCCACCATCAACAACAATATTAGTTGTAGTTTTTTTTTTTTTTTAATTAGTCATTCCTTTATCAGAGGGGATAGTCATTCTAACCATTTTAGTGTTTGATATATTTTAATGAAATCATTTTCTCAAGTCTAACTTGTTCCTGGGTGCTATTATAGGCCTTCTGTAATTCTTTGTTGAATAAGCATAAAATTAATTTGAGATAATTTATAACATTGATTAAAAATTATTTCTCTCTTTGGTTTCTTATCCAGAATGTAGGTTCTAAAAAAGTTGAGATTCAAGTATTTTTATGATTATATCCCAAGAGACGTAATATCTCTTGCAGCACAGTAAGCCCTTCATGTAGGTCTGACTCTTTCATTGAAAGATGGAGGTCAGTGTATCATTGAGGGTAAATACCACGAGCCACAAACCCATGTGAGCTAGGAACAAATATAGAGTTATAATTATATATCTTTAATTCTGAAAAGCATACGTACTTGCTCTTTGCTTTCTTCTCCATTTTTTCTAGCCAAAAGGAAGTCTAGAATAAATATAGTGAACATTTAAAGGGAAGATTTTAAATTTTGTTGTTGTTGTTTGTTTGTTTGTTTTTTGTTTTGTTTTTTAGATGGAGGAGAGAGAGAATCTGGAGCAGGCTTCATGAACTGGCTGTAGGGCTGGATCTCAAAACTCTGAGTTCATGACCTGAGCTGAAATATAGAGTCAGATGTTTAACCAACTGAGCCACCCAGGGGCCCCCAAAAGAAAAGATATTAAAGTGGATCTCTCACTCAAAAAACTTCTGGGTCAAGTAAACGACATAGCTTCTATCCCATTCCCACACTTCTCTCAGTGTTTCTACCTAGCACCAATCTTTATCAGAAAGGTGTTTTCAGTTATTAACATTTTGCAGACATGCTGAAGAGATTAATTACAATGATTTCTCCTGCAGCTGGGATTATTAACATAGAAACAGTTTCTATATCATCATATGTGTGCATTCCAGCTAACAACACTTGAACTGGTATATGAAGTGCCAATTTATTAGATGACCACAAAAAATGAAGGACACACAGAGGAGTATGCATTTGCATTTATAACAGACTGTGGATGAGAATTCTATCTTTAGTAGCTAATAAGATGAATGAGTAAAAGTCTGATAGATACAAATAGCAGGGTTCATTACACAATAAGAGGATAGTCTCAGACATGTGATGAAGATAAATTCTACTGCATGTCACAGATATCATGTTATTGCCTCTAATCTATCATCTTGTTAATGTTATTTCTATGGAAACATTAAAAGAAATTAAACTACTAAAACCTGAAAACAGATTTGACAGCTACATGTAACAAAAGAAAAATACCAAGATTTTATTAAAATACTCACCATTCAAAAAAAAAAAAAAACCCCGCCATTCCTTAGTTAGCAAGTTATGTTAATTAACGGTAACTAGTATTTAGATAATCTGTGCAATGCAGGTTGATAAACAAACTCCTCACTACAAATATAGTATCATTATTATTGTGTCATAATGATAGTTAATAGGTATTGATATTGATAAATCAATTAATGGGAAATTCTTAATTTAGGATATCCTTGTTGTAGCAGGAACAACTCAATTTGGCATAAAGAGAGCTTCTTTATCTTTGCAAATTTGTGTAAAATCATTAGCACTGCTAAAGCAGGCTTTAATACTCCGAATGGCCTCCATTAAATAATGCATGTAGGTAGGGTACTTTTTTCACATGTGTATGGAGTGTTAAAATGCTTTATCTGAGTGTGTAAAATCTGTTTCTTCTGTTTTCCCTCTCTTTTCTCCCAATTTCCAGTGAGGGAAGAAGCTACTCATACCTTCTATGTATAAGTATGCGGGTGTCTGTGTGTGCCAGTGGATGGGAGGTGTAGATGGGGATATTGAGGTCCCCTGATGCTCCCTACTTTCACAAAGACTATTTCTGTCCAAAGGAGATCCAATTCTTTGTTTTTCCAGGTACTTATTTCATATGAATAACAACAAAGAAAAATAGAGAGGTTTTTTCTCCCACTTTTCTTTATTCTTCTGAAATTATGTAGACAATGAAGCTAATTATTTATGTAGCTGTAATCATAAGAAAATGGAAATACGGATCAAATTTATCAATTTTGTTCATTAAATTTCATTTATAAATATATGAAGTTCACTTAAAATGAACTTTGTGAAGCACAGATGAAAGATGTTGAAAACTATAAGTGACAAGAACTAATATTATATTTTATCCCTTAAGGTAAAGTATTTTGAGTTTTCTAATATAAAGAAGAAATCATGACAAGGACTTTACAAAATGGCTAGATTTTTTTTTTAACATGAATCAATTTATAGCAACAGATCAAAGTCAGTCACGCTAATTATTTGGAGACTAGATTGCTCTGGACAATCAATCAATGGAACAAAACAGCCTTTTGCAATGATAGTTTATGGAATTTTTAATGTGAGTGATGGTATTCCCAGAAAGATTTAATTTATAAACAAGTCATCGGCTGTCTTATAAGGTCTATGACACCAAACACATGTAACCAAGAATTTCTCCAAAGCAGAAGGAGGGAAAGAATTGTTTGTGTTATTATCTGTGAAGATTTGCTTTGGATCTATAAATAATTTTAGAAATAGGAGTTGTTAGTAATAGTATCTGGAGAACCTTGATGATTCACAAAGCCCAAATGATTCACAAGTATAAAAAAGATAGAAACAGAGTCCAAATTTTTGGAAAATGTAAACCAAATAATCTTCACAAAAGAATATGAACACTTGCTTTGATTGCTGGCCATTTTAAAATGGAAACTATCAAATAATTGTTTTATTCTTCTATCATGTTTGGTGTAGACAGATTTTTTTATATCTTTGTCTTAAGGTCTCTGGCAGAGCTAAGAGTTCCTTATTAGTCTTCTATTCTTGGACTTTGGAAGAGTTTCACTTAGAAAGAATCTGATATTATCACATTCTACACTGAAAATGTATTCAGTAAATTGCTTACTTATTGGTTATTAATAGGCAGTCACAGATTGAAATAATGAGTACTGGGTCATAATATGGAAGGCCAGCAACAAGGACAATATTTTTCCTTCTGTACATTAGTCACTGTGGCTTCTTTTACACATATTTTCATTTAGTAATAATAATAATAATAATAAAAAATGTTTGGATTTTAATGGTTCTTTGCTGTTAAAAAATCTCTGTGGTTGGGTAGACAATATCTATTCTCTGAGTCTGATTCTCCATCTAAAGAAAAAAAAGGAGACTGTTTTAAATCATCTTTCAGGACACTTTCAAATCTCAGATTTCCATTGCAAACATTTCTCCCAATTTTTTGAAGGCCATATAGAACTACACAGACTTTCATGTTTGTCTGGTTTGAGACCCATTTGTTGCTGCTGTTATTGTTGTTGTTGTTGTTTAGGGATTTTTATTTATTTGAGAGAGAGAAAGAGAGCACAAGCAGGGTGAGAGGGGCAGAGGGAGGAAACAAACTCCCCACTGAGCAGGGAGCCCAATGTGGGGCTCGATCCTAGGACTCTGGCATCATGATGTGAGCCAATGGCAGATGCTTAACTGACTGAGTCACCCAGGTACCCTGAGACCTGGTTCTGACTATCATCTGTGCTAGCATTTTCCATAGTAAGCACATAACTGTGTTAGCTCTTAAAGACATGGCTTTCTACCTAAGCAAGAATAGAAGCCATGCTAGTCACCCAATGCCACCACCCTTCAACTTCTCCTGCCCTTCCAGCTCTTTTCCTCTTCCAAGTCAGCAATGATCAGTAGTGTTATTTAATGAGATTTTTTTGTTCACCTTATATGTGTTGAATTTTTATGGAGGAAGCCTGTGCCCTGGATTCTTTAGAAGCTGAAATAAAATTGCATTTATTTCAAAAGTATAATTTTCATCTTTGACACAGTAACTAATGTTCTTCTACTGAGTGCTATCATTCAGATAAAAGAGCTCTTTAAAGATCTTCTGCAGAGGTGGTGCAGTGTTTTTATGTCTCTTTTTTCTTAACTGCAAAATGATATGACCATAGTATTTATCCTGTTGTCTTTTTGGGCACATTAAATGCAATCTTACATGCAAAATTCTTAGATTACTAGTTATAAGTAACCGAATTCTACATAGCATACATTAAAGCTGGTTGCTATTATGTTGACTATTAGATTCATTAATAATATTATTCTTACTCAGTGTCGGTAATAATCAAGATGTTTTAAAAAAATAAAGAAGTACTTGCCAATGAAAAGAAGGAATACAGCATCTGGGAAAATCCCTCATGACACATTCCATCCTATGAAAATATCCATTCATATAATGGGATGTAGCTTCTTTGGTCAAGGGATTTCTTCTATATTGAATTCATCTTTTCATTCACCCATTGAATCCCCAAAGGAAAGTTTTGAAGAAAATATCATTTAGCACTAGCCTGCAGAAGGTACTCTTTCAACAAGATTCATGGCACATGGCCTCTGATGAGCACTGTCATTGGTGACTTGGACACTTGGCTGTGTCCTAGATGTACTTCCTCCTCAGGAGACTACCAAAGATAACGTTCAGGAGCGACATCACATTATGCATTCAATAAAGTGTGTGATCTGATGGCACAGTGTTCAATACAAACAGCGTCCTGGAGATCAAGCCTGAGATCCACAGCAAAGAGGTACATGTCCTAAAGTCACAATGCTGGCTTGTTGTACAGGGCCGGGGCCACATCACATGAAGGAGCTGCCCGAGCCTCTCTTGTAACGATCGAGGAAGTGGGAAAGAAAGACACAATCCGCTCCAACAGAGCTTTAATAGGCTAGTCTTTCATTAAGTGAATTCCTAAATGTTGACCAAATTCTTTGAGACAGAGACAGCTCATGATTCAGGGTGCATGTGATGCACTTGCTGTTACATAGACACTGATTAAAAAAAAAAAAAAAAAAAAAAATCCTCAGCCTGCTTTCCCACAGCACTCACAAGCTAGAGGTGGGGGCTGGGCAGCAACTTTTCTTCAGTGGTTTCTTTCATGTTCCAAGAAGGATGGTCATGTGTTTTAGTTTAGCTGATACATTCCAATAAAATGATTTTCAAAGAGACAGGACAAGTAATAGGCGTTTTACATATGGTGGCTGTGGATGTCACATGGAGCTAATTTTCTTGTACACAATATATTTGTTACTGCAAGAGCTGGTTATGATTCATTTAGGGTCCCTTTTTTTTTTTATTTAATTTTTACCTAATAAACTAATGAAATGGCCCAGTGAAGTCTTTATGGTCAATATAATTTAGGTGAGTTTCTTTTAGGATATTAAAGATATATCATTACCCTCCCAATTTTTTCCTCTCACAAAGTTCAAGGAAAAGAAAACATCACTAGTCTGGATAGCATTATTATTTTTTTTAATCATTCTTGATGTCAAGATTTTAATAGAGAGAAATCAGCTTCAATTTATGTTTTCTGGGATACAAATATAATTATTAGCAAACGATTTTCTTTATTTCTCATAATGCCAATGGCAGTTGTCAACTGCCACTTTTGTCTGCTTAAAAATACTTAAAGAATGTGCATTAGAAAGCTGAAGTCACTACCAAAGAAAATTAATTGAAAGCTTAAAAAATAACTTACCCTCCAACAACAGGAGAAAAAGAGACACTTCATTAGGCAGAAATTGTCTTTATACAAAAGAGTATAAAGTAACTTTTTTGTGTTCTGTTTGTCCTCCGGTGACTAATCCAACAAAATCTCACAGCCATTTTGACGTTGTCATCACATTCATGATGTTCTGCCTCCCAATGCAGCGTACTTTTCTGCTTCCTTGCCCTCCTAAGAGGTGATAGGGTGTGCCTCCATGTGAGTGATGTGACCAAAAGCCAAATGAAAGAACCAGAGAATTGTCTGTCATGGGGGCATACTTTTGAACAACAATGTAGTGCGGTTTCTAACCAGAGCTAGTGTAACTCAAAGGTGTATTAGTGGGCAAGGGGGTCTCCTCAGCATTGTAGGAAACGCAGTCCAATTAGCTGGGTTAACAGGCATGGTGTCTGCGTTGCTTAAGGCTAGAGAGATCCAGAGAAAGGAGCATCACAGCCTGCAGTCTAGTCTGTCTGGAAGGTTCAGGCTTATGCTTTTGGTTAAGCCAAAGAGACTATTGAAACAATGACTCCTCCACTACTTACAGTTAATTCCTGAGTTTGAGGTGAAAGATTTCCTAGAGGGAAGCATTCAATGACTATCTACCAGGAAATATCATGTCATTAAAAGAGTGAATATGGGGGCCCCTGGGTGGCTCAGTGAGTTAAAGCCTCTGCCTTAGGCTCAGGTCATGATCCCAGGATACTGGGATGGAGCCCCGCATCAGGCTCTCTGCTCAGCAGGGAGCCTGCTTCCTCCTTTCTCTCTGCCTGCCTCTCTGACTACTTGTGATCTCTGTCTGTCAAATAAATAAATAAAATCTTAAAAAAAAAAGTGAATATGGACATTAAGAAATGTTTTGACACATTTGAAATAATTTTAGCCAAGATTAATTAAATGAATGCTCATGAGGTTATTAAAAGGGCCACAAAGGAAGGAGTAAATATTTATATTTTTAATTTAATGTAGTGGCATTTAATTTTTGATGGCCTCTGTTCATATAGAAATAACCTCAATTTCATATGTTCCCCTTAGAGCTAAGTATTAGTACAATGTATTTTATTATCTACCAATTTTGAGAGAAATGATTAAATAATGAGTTCAATAAATCATACAAAACCTACTAATTGAGAGAAAATGAAGAAGAAAACAAAAATAACTACTAAATTCTTTCCTGACCCCTTCACCCTCTTTCTGTCTCTTCCAGTCTTTAAGATGGATAGGACTTCTTAGATAAGCACGGTGATATTTTAAGAACCTATTACTAGGTCCAAGAGACAGATTCAGGAAAGTCTCTGCTGCCAGCTAGCTCCATGACTTTGGACAGGTCACATGTAAGGGCATTTCTTCATTTGCAAAATAATGTCCCTTTCTGCTCTGAATTCCTACCATTCCTCTCTACTAGGTGACCATAAACTTGGGATTCATAACAAGTCATAGGGTTTTTCACCCTACCATGCATTCTGCAGAGGCTGGTGGAGAGGCTGTCTTTATATTGGCAGCCGAAGGGGAATTCACCTCCCCCACCAAATGAACAAGGCCCTAGGTACACATTGCTGCTAGATCACCAAGCACACCACTGTTGAGACAGCTTAATGTTCTTCTCATATTTGCCAAAAAAGGATTTTAAATGCACGTTCATTTTTATTAATATTATTTATTGATATAACAGTTTTTTATCTTAGGTTACTTGCAGAGATGAATATGAGGTGTTATTAGTTAACTTAATCCTATTTTGGAAGCTTTGCCA
The DNA here is from genome assembly GCF_010015895.1 of Lontra canadensis. NCBI lineage: Eukaryota > Metazoa > Chordata > Mammalia > Carnivora > Mustelidae > Lontra > Lontra canadensis. The sequence continues at coordinate 8,818,550 of NW_022631015.1, forward strand.
TTTTGCCAGGGTCTTTCCCAATTGGCAGTCTTTAGCAATAACTGAAAGAGTCTTTAATTCATGCATTTACTACTCTATGTTAAGACTACAGCTATCTCAGCCATGGATTTAACATATCAGTCCTGTTCATCACAACCCCAAATCATAATATACACAGTGCATTGAAATTTGTCTTTCCAACTCAATCTGGGCAGATATTTTTCTAAGTCCAATTATGCTAGCAAGAAAGTCTTGTTCATACACATCAGCACAGAAGGGCTTGTTCTGCTGAAGTGGAAGCTTTCTCAGGTAGACACTGCCACTGAAATCTAAGTAAATATCTTTAAAATACTCACATACCACAATAGAATAAGATGATAGCTTCATGGGATTCACAAGACTTAAACTTTAGTATTGGATCTTGCATTTACTATCATATAACCAGGAATAAGCCAGTTAAAACTCTCATTGATTAATAGAGTGACCACCAAATGGGAAAATTTGCATGAATGTACTTTGAAATATATAACCTGCTATACAAATGAAAGACACCATATTGTGATATAAATAAATATTCATAATGATGATAAAATTATGCTGGAATAATTTAGAAACTACTAGAAAAAACAACAATACTTTATTCCCAAGAAGATTTTATTTATTCTATCTTTATCCATTTGGGTCATGAAAGAGATCAACAGAGCAGTTTTACACTGTGTTACCTTTGCAAGGCTGCACTCATAAAATCTCCCTTGAACTGATTTTGGAATCACAGGTGGACTGAGAACCATCCTCTTTAGAGTTGGTCCTAGCCATATAGTGAAGGGGAAGTGATTGAATGTGAATGACCTCTGAAGGGGAGAACCATAGCAAAGCCTTCCTGGCAAAGGATGGTTAATGCATTTATTCTGGTCCAAGAGGAGTCAGTTGGATAAAGGTGCCTTTGTTCATTTTGTTGCAACAATCTATTACCTTGGGATGGCATCCAGCATAATCGATTATTCATGATAAATTGACACATGTTGTCCTTAACACATGTTGGTTGCATTAAAGGCTGTCCTGTATGCAATACAGCAATTGGTTAGTATCTTTTTAAAATAATTTTTATTCCTTAATCTCTTGGGAGACTTCTTTCTCTGAGAAAACAACTCTGATACAAAACAAATTTTGTTTTCTGGCAAAACTTGGGGGAAAAAAATCTAAGTTTGGTAGTATTGCAAAATTGTGAAAGATTTTGTGGTTATACTTTGAAGTTTAATGTAAGACTTTATAAAGAAATGAAACCATTTTCATGACAGAAAAATACCATTTTATGTATGAATAAAATTGACATTCTATTGTGGAGACTTATTTTTGGGGGAAAAAAGAAACCTATTTCCCAAGTTTATGAAAAGATATGCCTACTGGTGGAGATGTAAAAACAAATTGTTTTTACATCAATTGTCACAGTTGTGAAGAGATCTATGGTACTGCTGCTTCATGATGAGGAGACTGGGGACAGAATTATACATTGTTAAAATGGTCTCATATTATATGGAGAAGAAGTCTGAGAAATTCTACCACTAACTAGTCAACCACGTTTTTCAATGTGCCGAAATACTTCTGTGGAACAAATTATTCACTTCTTGGACACTATACAAATTCTTTCAGGCTAAATAATATATGAAGCTGTAAGTTTCTTTAGAAGTGTCTTAGCCATGTTAGACACACAACCAATATTCAAGAATTGTCTTATAGACTGATAAAAATGCATGAAATGATCCTTCATTGGCTTCAACGAGGTCAAAGTGGGCTTGAACATCTATTTCACTTTTAGTGAGGGGCTAAGCACGGAGTCAAAACACATGGATTGGCTTTCTGCCTCCATGACATTTTCCGTGCTATCTTCACTTAATATTATGCAAACAAGAGCCATTCTTTTTTTTTTTTTTAAAGATTTTATTTATTTATTTGACAGAGAGAGGTCACAAGTAGGCAGAGAGACAGGCAGAGAGAGAGGAGGAAGCAGGCTCCCTGCCAAGCAGAGAGCCCGATGCGGGACTCGATCCCAGGACCCCAGGATCATGACCCGAGCCAAAGGCAGAGGCTTTAACCCACTGAGCCACCCAGGCGGTAGGTATAAGAGCGGTAAGCACCACTGAGGTATCTAATGGCTGCAGCATAATAGAACTGTTGCAGGCAACTCCTAGGTTCTATATACACCTTTCAATTTAGAAATCAAAAAGGCATTCCAAGAATGAATATATCCAGTTCTTCTATTCAAGTATATGTTGTCTGCCATTATCCAGCAGACTCAGCTAGGCTTTGAGTAAGATGGTGTAGTGTTAAGTTTATCTTCCCTTTAGCATCTTCCTTCAGGACACTGTCACTTTTCTCAGACTCAAAGTCATTTACAGCATTTTATGAGGATTAAATGAAAATTATAACTTTATAATTTGAATATGATAATAGTTTATATTATTTCTATTTAAAATTAATATTAATGTATTATATATAATATTTATATATAATCAAAGGAAGAAAGGAAGGAAGGGGAAAGGAGGGAGGAGGAAGGGAAGAAGAAAGAAAGGAAGACAGAGACAAGGAAAGAATATGTTTAGGAAGACATTTAATTTAAATTGGCTGTAATTTTTCTAAACTACTTTGAATAAGGAAGACAACCTATTTTGGTCTTAATCTGTTTTGACAAAAACTATAAATAAACATTACAATTAGAAAATAATGTGCTATTTATTCCTATTTAATTCAGATCAATAACTCTAAGTATAGAGGGATTCATCACTGTTTTCTATTTTCCCAAAATTTTTGTTTTACTTTGTTTTTGGTATTTTCCCAAAATTCTTTAAGGTATTCTAGATAATAACTTAGGCAATCATGGGAAATTTTAGAAATATGAATGAAATCAATTGGGCTTCAAATTTCTTGACAGATAGGAATGACCCAGATTTGCTGTAGAAATATATCTCAGCGCTAAAAATTACAATATTTTGTTGGTTTGCAAACGTCTCAGGGACTTTCTGGGTGTAATATGACTCTGGGCCCCAAACATGGAGGATAGGAAGGAACCAAAGAAAGAGTCAAGCCATTCCAGGTTGGTAGGTAATAGTTTTAATAAGCGAAAAGAATTTATATAGAAGGCTTGTTTGGGGTGGGTGTAAAGACAACTGGATCCCCACATCTGCATCCAAGAGCCTTAAGTTTACAGAAAGACCTTAACTGGGTTCAGTCACATATACTGTGCAGAGGTTCTCAACAGCACATGACAATTTCAAGGCTATGACCTTGGAGCAGGAAAGGCAAGCAGAATCCACATTCTAAGGAGAGGGAATAGGATGAGGACCCTGCACTTGCCCAAGATCATCTCATGGGTCAACTGACAGTCACTACTTTTCAATGACCTCCTCCAACATTTTTCCTTACTTTGTCATAAGCAATCACAACACTCAAAAGTTTTTTGTTCTAGTTTCTTTAGAGAATACTTATATAAGTAGGTACCGTTTGCCTTAAGGCTTAATTTTTCTCTTCCGTTGAGCAGACCCCCAGTGTACATTTGAATACGGCAATTATTTTGGTTAAGGGACATTTTGGAAGGGAAAAGCAACGCAAAAAGATGTTCATCTCAATCATCTTATGTACATTTTGATTTTGTTTGTTTTTATGCCTCTCCTCAATGGTGGGATGGTCAAGATTTCAATTCCACCTCACACTAAGTGAACTTCTTTTTTTTTTAAACGATTGTATTTATTTTAGAACAGTTTTAGGTTCACAGGAAAATGAGAGGAAGGTCCAGAAATTTCCCATATATCTTCCACTCCCAAACATGCACAACCTCCCCCACCATCAGCATCTCCCACCAGAATGATACTTTTGTTACAATGGAGATGCCTACATTGACACATCATTGGCATTCAGAGTTCATAGTTTACCTTATGGTTCACTGGATGTGGTACATCCTGAGTTTGGACCAATATGTAATGACATGTATCCTTCATTTTAGTGTCAAACATGGCACCTAGAGAGTACTGTCACTGCCCTAAAAGTCTCTGTGCTCTGCCTACTCATCTCTCCTCCGTCCCTCAACCCTGGGGCACCACGGATTTTTTTTACTGCCTCCACATTTTTACCTTTTCCAGAATGTCATTGAGTTGGAATCCTATGGTATAGAGCCCTTTCAAGTGCCTTCTTTCATTTAGTAAAATGCATTTAAGTTTCTTTCATGTCTTTTCATGCTATGATAACTTGTTTTGTTTTTAGTGCTGATGGACCATGTCTTATCCATTTTTCTACTCAAGAACATATTGGTTGCTTCCAAGTTGTGGTGATTATGAATAAAGCTGCTACAGATATTGCTGTGGAGGTTTTTGTATGGATATAGTTCCAACTTCTTTAGGTAAATACCAAGGAGTATGATTTCTAGTTTGTATGGTAGGAGTATGTTTAGTTTTGTAAGGAACCATCAAACTGTCCTTCCAAGTGGCTGTGCCATTTTACATTCACTCCAGCAATGAATGAGAGTTCTTGCTGTTCCTACTCCTTGCCAGCATCTGGTGCCACCACTGGTTCTGATAGGTGTCTAGTGATATCTAATTGATGTTTTCATTTGAATTTCCCTGATGACATATGATGTGGAGCATCTTTTTTTATTTTTTTTTAAGGTTTTATTTATTTATTTGAGAGAGTGAGTGAGAGAGAGGGAGAGCATACAAGCAGGGACAGAGGGAGAAGCAGATTCTTCTGCTGAGCATGGAGCCCAAGGCAGGACTTGATTCCAGGACCTTGGGATGATGACCTGAGCCAAAGGCTGATGTTTAACCAGCTAAGCCACCCAGACACCCGTTACACTGCATTTTCAAAAAATTCTTTAACAATAAACATTCTGAAAACTTCAAGCACTGATATCTCTGTCTGTTCATTGTCTGACATGTGTGGAGGGTTTATAGAACATTTGTATGTCTAGAGAAGATTGAATTTTATGGCCATCCCTCTTTCTGATCCACAGATGTGGTGTCGAGCAAGAATAAGACAGGATTAGAAAAAATGGATGTGGGGAAAACCTTGTGTACTCAAGTCTGAATTCAGCCTATCTTTTACAGAAAGGCCCATAATTTCTGGATTTACTACAGAACCTCACAGTGTATAAAAGGCCCCCTATAGAAAGAAGGTTATCTCGCCAAGATGATACAAGCCTATAAAGAAAGGTGCCAATCTTCCTGTGCCAACAAACCTGACGTGTGCTTCCCTCCCACTGTGGGTAGTGCATGATGTTGACAGGCTTCAGATGGTACCACCATGGGCTGACTTAGCCTCTAAGTTACTCTTTCATGCTCTAGTAAAAAGAGCAATTGGGTACATGTGAGTTACAATCACAACTAACTTGCTCAACTGTTGTGTATTGTCAAGTAGATTTTTTGCTTCTGAAGGTGTATCAGGCATTTTATGAGTCCCTGGTTCCAAGGCAAGTTTCATGGCAAATAAGTGGAAAAGTGGAACAATTTACTCTTGTGAACTCCCACTTGGAATTTCTCCTGGCCCTTTGTTTATTCCGGACTTTCCTCTCCTCAGATATGAAAATCACTGCCCTTAGACAACTCCAGTTGTCTGGACATTCTGAAAAGGATGCTACATTCTGGGTTTACCATTCACCACTGTCAGTAAATTCAGAATCCAGAGTCAGTATTTCAAAAAGGGATTTGGTACACCTGTGCAGCCAGCCCAATCCTTATGTAGGTGTAAAGCAACAGCTAGTTAGTACAATGGTCTTCAAACATCCTCATACAATTTCCTCCTGACCCAGGATCAGTTCCATCACCGGCCTCAGTTGGCTTGTTCTGTTTTAGACACAAATGTCTCAACACATCAGTTCTGAGGTCTAATTTATGGAGTATAATATTAACATTGCATCGTATCATTTTAATCTGAGAATCTTTAGTTCTTAAGGAGTGACTCAGATCCTTTTGAGTCTCAATATTCCAAGAATGCAGCACAATTATGAAAAAAGTTCACATTGATCAGTACATCGGTGGATTTGAAATAAAACTCAAGGAAAACACACAATGAAAATAAACTTAGGAATTCCCTTTCTTGTGAATGTTCATGAATCCCAGATATTTTTGGAAAATTCATTTTTAGGGACAAGGAGCTATTTTTAATTTTATTTTGAACTTCTTGGTAGCTTATTCAAGCAATATCTACACATTTTAAAAAATGTCCCACTAACAGCTTCTATTTCATTTCCTCTCCCCCAGAGATAACTACTGTTACCAGTTTGGCATATGTACTTCCTATATTTTAGTATATGAGTCACAAAGATCAAGTCAACTGTTTTTTGTTTTTTTTGTTTTTGTTTTTGTTTTTTTTTAAATCTAAGCTCTGCATAGGATATTCAACAAGAAACCTTAGCTATGCACTCAGTATCTTCAAACATAAAACTAAGGACTCTTGAAATAAAGCAATGATATCTCTTGTTCTTTTAAATCACATAACTAAAGAAAGCAGAGGTGAAAGAAAAGAAGAGTCAAGGCCAGTTATTGAGTTGAAGCAATTTACATTTTTAATAACTTTGAGAGGTTAGGCAGTGTCATGTTTTAACTGAGTATCTAGCAACCCCTCAGTGTCTGTTTTTTTCTCTATTTGCATAAGCAATTGACAGCTCATTAAGAGCTCATTAGGAAACAGTGAAGACCCTGTGATCAGGGGAAACAGAAAAGAGCAGTGCTGAGAAGAAGTCTTCATTTGTAAATGTCCTCAATATTTCACAAGAATATGAAATACATCTAAGATATAGGATGGTGAAGGCATCTATGCTATATTATAGCCATATAAAACACAAGACGATGGCAACATTGCCATTCATTAAGTCTCAGCCTATTCACCTTAGTAAGAAAAGATAGAGATGATAGAATTCATAAATATAATTTTATTTGAAAATCAAGCTAAAAATGTCCACATTCCCTGTGTTCTTTTTCCTTCTTTTTCTTCTCCCCAAATTTTATCTATCATCTATCATCTACCTATTTACCTATCCCCATCATTCATCTATCTATCTATCATCTATCTATCTATCTATCTATCTAATCTATCTATTCTTGATTTCCAGATGACTATATCTTAGAGAAATCAAATAATCTTACTGTTTAAGAGTAGTCTATATGTGGAAAAAATTGACTACTTCTTTGCCAGTAAATATGTTCAGAATATAAATTAGTTCTTTTTTACTTGCTAACGCTCTCTGGACCCAAACAAAGTAGACAACAATCAGATCTCCTCTGAATAAATGTTTGCCTGATACTTCCAAATCTCTAGACACCAAAAATCTATCATAAAATGAAAGGTAAATGTACACTGCGTGCTGGCTATTCTTTTGCCTTTGTACTGCATTTTGTAAAACGCATGAATACAAAGCACTTTTAAACACTCAGGAATCAATACAAAGAAAGCGGTGGGAACACATTTATTCCAGTTTTATTCCATTTTGGGCCTGCCAGAGTTTTGCTTGACCAGATGTTGCAGTTTCCAAGTCAAATCTGTTCATCCCCTGGCTGTCAACTGAAGGCTGCTCTCCTTATAAACATTAAGACTTTCTATCTACTCCTATCTTTTTTTGCATGTTCATATTTTACGAGAGGGTTCCATCTGAGAAGGGGGGCAGAGAGAACTGAGTATATTTATGTGGTCCATCCTCCTATCTATTTTGCATTATTGCCTTTTGGAAGGAAAAAAAAGTGAGAGCTGTAGTTTGTGTTTAGGCCATTTGTACATTCTTTATTGGGGTCCGTTTGAATGCCCAATTTGATCTCAATGGCTCATCCTTTGTAACATAAAATAAAACATGGTGCTCAAGAAAAGTAACTAGACATACATCCAGGCCCTTTCATAGTAGTTGGTAAAGCTTCAGCCTGCCTCTCTCTGTGTGGCGGCTTCCCTTCTCTTTCTTTTCTTTCACTGTGACAAGCAGCCATTGTCCCCTTGGTGAGATCTGCAATATTACTTTGACCCCAGCCCATCAATCTGCCTCAATTGGATAATGATCTGTAATCACTTTCTTTCAGGGGAGTCTATAAATTTGCCAAGGCCCCATTCTTTTCTGAAGGACTCCTTATGTTCACTCCCATTTGTGCAAATCCGCCCTCTTTTACAGGACTAAATAGCCATGCACATGGTCCATTCTGTGAAGAGGCACCGGGCTGGATTCTGTTGATTTTCCATGCTCTAGTCTCTTAAAGGAGACTAAGTCTGACATGCCGGGACGCGGTGGGGGGTGGGCGAGCCAGGCCACATCACAGACAGCCGCTTTGCTCATTAAGACTGACCCATCATTAGGTCACTTTGAGCCATCCTTGTAATCAATGAGCTTAATGTTTAGCGCAAAAAAAGTTATGAGGAAAGACGCATGGAGGTGGAAGGGAAAAGGAATTAGTAGAAAGGACAGAGAAATCCATCATGTCGAAGTCTTAGAATTAGACTTTGCTAGCAAAGGGTGAAAGGAACTCAAATAGCATTATTTGATATCTCAAGTAACCCTTTGGGGTCCTGTTTGTGTTCCACAAAACATGACAATTCTTAGACCCTACTTCTCCCCAGTAGCAACCACTTTTCTCATTAAGTGGGATGAAAGGCTCTGTATCAGACTCAATCTACATTTTCTGGGGAACCATATGGCAAAGGTGGACGGAGTTCATGAGCAACTTGGAAGTGTTATGAGAATTTAGTTTAATAACATATGGGCCTAAATATATTCATGACCACAGCCAAAGGGGATAAATGAACAACAACAACAAAAGAAAATAAAACACCTAAAACATAATCTAAATTGCTCCTATATTAAGGGGGTTTGAAAAGACTTTTTGGTCATCATATTTCCAACACAAAGAGAATCAGTGTCTCTGTACAGTGAGGGGTATAATCAAACAAGTATTTAACCAAAATAAGTATTTTAATCAAAATAAGTATTTTTTAATCAAATAAATTATTTTATTTAAAATAAGTATTAATGAGCAGAGGAACTAGGTAAGCTGAATGATTCTACCCTTTAATCAAAATAAGTACTAATGAGCAGAGAAACTAGGTAAGCTGAATGATTCTATCCTTTAGATAATGTACATTGGTAATGACAATCATTTTCAAGAAGACAAACTTCTTTCTAAATCTCTTTGTCTGATTAGTTTATAGTAAAACAATGATGCTTTTGTTATTTGGTTTAGGAGAACAGTTTAGGAAAAAATAAAGGATATCACAGAACTGTCTAAGGGACATCAGAGAAAAAAAGCAAATAGTTTAAAAAATGTTTGTGTGTTACACCATCCTACAGAAAAAAAAAATGCGTATTTTAATTTTCACGTTCCTATACTCATTTTGCCCTTATAAGCATTTTAAATGTTTACTCCTTATAAACATTTTAAAATTGATTTATAACATAAAATACATCAAACATGAATGCAGATTTTAGTGAACAGTTATTAAACAAACACTCATGTGACCACCACCCTGCTTAAGAAATTAACATTTGTGATTGAAACATAAGAATCAGGCTAAAAAGAAAATTAACTCTTTCAAACCAGGAGGGCCCTCTCATGAATTGTGGATCATATGGTCCTCTCATAAATCGCGGATTATATGAAGCCTGATGAAACCCTTAGAGGTCGCGCAGTCAGTATGACAATGTCATCAATGAAAAGTCTAATGCCAAAAATAGCTAAGTTACTTATCTCAGGTGTCATAGCTTTTAGAGGCTGAATTCAGGCTGCATCTCAGGTGACAGACCCACTTTTCCATCTTTAATTCTATCTCATCGAGGACCTCTGATGGGGAAGTCTATAAAACGTTTCTGTAGCACAAACACCTTATTTGTGTGCTTACAAGTGTCTGTGCCCAAGTGCTGCCATCATACACTGAAAGAAAACAAACTCATTCAGTGTCTTAATTGAGCTCATTCTACCTGTGGAATCTCACACACAGGGAAAATAAATGCTTCAAATACGGAGAACAACAGTTTTGTTTTGCTCATGAAATGGTCATGCATAAAATGGTCTGACAATTCCAAGTCCTGAAGACTGAGACATATTTAAGAACTTTTGCTGCTACTAACAGACAATGAAGAGTGTGCATCCCACCAGTTACAAATCATTATTGTTCAAATTGTAAAATGGGTCATGAATGTCTCATTGCAAGTCAACTTTTTCCCCTGTAATTCTCTACCTAAAAGTTAATTCAGGAGTTAAGAGAACTATAAAATATATCACATGCAATAATATTTACATTTTGTGAGGTTTTTTTTTTTTTCCTAAAAATGTAAACTTGTTTCTTAAGGTTTGTTGTACATTGGCTGGAAAAAAATAGGGTCAATCAGTGTAAGTTAAAAAAAAAAAAAAATTCTGAGAAATTATTGACAAAGAGCTACCGTCTTAGAAAATGACCAGAAATTTTGAGTCCCCTGAAGTAAAATTTTAAAATTTTCTTTCTTATCTTTTGGCGAAGATGATTCCTATTTTTATCAGTGCTTCCTTAGGGACAAAGAATAATCACAAAATGAGATCCATCATTTTACAAAGGAAGAAAGTGAGGCTCACAGAGTTTGTTCCTTGTCCGTGGTTATATTAGCTGTCAAGCAGCTGGATTTGAATTTGAACCTCAGTCAGCCTGGCTCGAAGGCATATATATTTTCTACTCTTCGCTTTACTACCTTTTAAAGTTTATCTCATTATTAATTTGTTCCAAATATTCAAAATAAATATACATTCAAAATTGGAAATTACTACTTTTTTTATTCACAGTTATAGACTCGATGGAAACAAAGATGATACAATGTGTCCCTCGTCTTCAACATGACTCATAGATTCCTCTCCATTCCACTTTACAGCTTTATCAGAAGTTCTCTAGTATTTTATACATTCTATTATTCTAAATAGCTGTTAATTTATGACTTACAGAGTTGTCCATACTCTCTTCCACCACGGTCTTCTTTTTAGATATGGTTAGTAAGCTGAAAAGTATGTGATCCCAAGCCATGCAGCTTATTTGTTTGTTATCCCTCTGAAATGTATATTTCTATCCCTGTCATCTTTTGGTATGTGCTCTCTGCTTTTTCCCCCCAAATTTATTTATTTACTTAAATAGTCTCTACAACCAATTTGGGGCTCGAACTTGGGACTCTGAGATCAAGAGTTTCATGCTTCTCAGATCAAGCCAACCAGGCGCCCTGTTTTTTGTTTTCTTATACCCAAAACAATGCCTAAGGGCTTTTCAGTAAGGCCCGCTCACCATCAAAATGCCCTGGGATCCAGACTGCTGTACATGTTTAAATTTTTCCTGGCAATTCTTGAATCATGCCCATATGTACCCCATCTCTTCTAATCCCTCTATTTCCGTCCAAAGTTACTAGACAATAGTTGGGTCTGATCTTTGTGTGTACGCTGGGAGAATTTTCTTTCCTATCAAGAAGCAAAGTTGTTCCATCCTCTTCCAATTTAAGCTAACAACACAGAAACATTAAAAATGTCTTGAATTATATATTATTACGGCCTTACCCTTTCTTTGGGCCATTTGCAAGTTCTTTGTGTGTTTGTTTCAGTGTCCAGTTTCTAAGGGATTTCCTGTGTAACACAGATTTCAGAAGTTTCCCAAACTGTAACTTAATGCACTCCAGGGGTTGCTTTGGTTTTATATTCTTCTTTAGGATTCTTTTCTTCCTGATACATTCAGAGTGAATACTGGCACTAAATGAAGTTAGAGATCATTTTGTCCCTCTGCCCCAACTGTTTTGTTCCCAAAAAGAATGTGCCTCCCAAATAGCGTACCCATAATCCCCAAAACAAAGACCACAGCTTCTACCAACAACCCAGTTGGGAATTATCTTCACTTGGGGCAAATGAGCAGACTGGAAACAGAGGGAATCTCTGCAAATGCATCTTTCCAAGATGATCTTCCAGCAAGGCTGACAACGCTAGAAGGAAGCAAAGCTTCACCTCACCCACATGGCACTGGCTCGTCCCTTTCAGTTATGCCTCAGATTTTTATTTGATGGTTTTTTCATTGGTCTGTTTTAGTTGGGATTGGACTGAAGAATGGGCGAGGGGGAAAAAATGACCCATTCGCTACAGCAGCAGCAGCAAAAGGACAAAATTCTGTAAGACCCTGCTCTCATCCTAGAGTTACCCTAACCCAGGGCTGAATTGTAGTTTTATCCCTTACCTTCTATGCAAACACCAGCAAGCTAAAATCACCCTCTGGATTTCAATCACACCATCCCATCAACAGGCTTAATACTATCAACTTTACTGGTTATAGTATGGATAAGTGAAATACTGTAAATGGAAACATTTTACCCCAGTATCTGGCATAGCATTAGCATGTATGAGTACCTAATATGATTAGCACTTTTGTACTCTACTGAAATAACTTCCAAAAGTAGCACTTGGAAAGTTTTATAATTATATAACTGTAAGAATATGATGTGGCTGTTTGTAAGACAACATTCAAACTTTCCCTGGGCCTTTGTGTTATGCTCATTTCTGCTATGAAAGCCTGGAAAATCTATAGTTGATTATTCACTGTTAGACATAATGTCCATTAAGAGTGTGGGTCATATATTATACCAGAGTATCTGGTATATAATAAAGGCTTAACTAATATTCATTGAATAAATGAATCAATCCATATTATTTTGTTCTAGCCATACATTGGTGTAAATGAGCTTTCTTCACCTTGCTATCCAAAAAATGAAAGATCTGGTCTTCCTTCCACCTGTTCAAAGAAGCTTATTCTTGAATCCATGATCTAGAAGCACTTCTCATCATCTTCAATAATCTCAGCAAATTCTCCTCCACCTTCATCTGTAGAATGTAGGTAAATGATACAATAGGAACATCACTGTGGTATGATATTCTGGAATGGGAAGAGAGGGAATAAAGACAGAAAATGATCAGAAACCAGGATATGTTGCATTTTTCTCAGATTTAAAAAAAATGGTGATATTTTCAAGATTAAGAATGCAAGAATGACACAAGATATTGAGGAAGATGCTTGGTTTTTGAGGGGCCATCATTTCAGGACCTTTTCTTTTAGAAGGGGAATTTTTACGTTAAATAGTTTGATGTGCATTTAAAGTTGAGGTGCTGTCTACATTGGTCTTGAGGCATTATTAACTGTAATGTATTAAGAACTTTGGAGTGGCTTGTGGGGGAGAATTGGATGTAGCTAAAAGATTTCACCAGCAGCTATTGCTATGGCTATAAAACTCTTTATTAAGATTCTTCTGGGATTGTATCAATATAATACATTTTTACACGAAGGCCATTCATTCTCTTTCTTTCTTTCTTCTTCTCTTCTTTAATGCTCTCATTTTGCTGTCAAAGAAGAACAGCTCAGATTCACTTGATTCCAAACAGAGCTCTTGGACAACTCAACTCTAGCTAGTCCTTGGTGCTCTAGAGAAATACATGTTTTCTTCGTGTACCTCCCATTCACTCTTCTAACCATGGAATGCCTTGTTTGTCTCACTTTGTTGAAGTTTCACCATTTAAGTTTCTATTTTAAAGTTAATTTCTCTGTAAAAGTTATTAAAGAGTTAATGGCATGAGGGAGAAGATTACAGGGGCAGTTGAGTAGGGAAAGTCAGTTGCCTTCAATGTTTCAATACTTTCTCTGTGACAGCAGATGGCTAGGGAGCCTGCCAAGGAGTAGTTTCTAAATTTTTTAGTCCTTCTTCATAGAGCTCTAGCAGCTCATCAGTGTCATAGGCAGATGGGAGGAACCTCTATTTTCAAAGGCCTGGAAGAGAGTCATGTTCAGCATTTTCTAGCAACACTAAATACTGTTTCAAGATGGGCAAAATTGTCTAAGAATATAACTATAAAGACTTCTTGTGTCAGAAAAATACAGCAATAGACTCATGAAGTTTGAGATGGAGAAAGACTCTGGGGAAAGTTAAATGGCCTTCCCCTTGTAGAGATCACTCAAAAACAGAGCGAAATGGATTTTTCTATAGGGGTATTACAACATGTAAGTCGATATATCAAACAGAATAAACATATATTATCTGATAGTTTGTAAAGCTAGCCAAGAACTCAGTTTATATAAGAAAACTAGTGTTTCTCTTGGGAAAACAAGAATAGGGGTATTTTGAACTCAGCAATAGAATTAATGCAGTTACAAGGTCCCTTGTGAATAATCTATGCAATATTTGTCATCAAATAACTAGGTCTGAAGGCAAATGAGCTAAGTTCCCAGATAAGAAATTAGGAAAAAACAAACTTCCTCAAAACATGAGAAAAGGTAATAACAAAAGCCTGATTGAGGTAATTATAAGAATATCAAAGGTAAATAATAAAAATGAGAAAAGCCAACAATAAATCCAGAAAGAAATCAATGAAAGAACACCAATGATGACAGTATAGCAGAAATTAGAAAAAATCAAAAACTTTCTTTGGAAAGATTATTAAATTGGCATCTACAGTGATGCTTAAAAAAATAGAAAATAGGAGATACAAATAAACAAAGAATGACAAAAGGGAAACAGTTGCAGACATTGACAGAAATTTAACATCAAAGATTGACACAAAAAATAAGAGACTATAGATAATTTCATAAATTAAGAAGAGAAAAATATATCAGAGTTGATGGGGAAAAAATGGAAAAATGGATAAGCCAATAAACATGAAAGAACTGAAATTCAGGCCTGCATGATTTTACTCATATTTTAAACTAATTTTTTTCCTTTTTTTAGAGAGAGCACACACATGAGTAGGGGTTGGGGGCGGGCGGCTATGGGGAAGGGCAGACTGAGAGAGAGAGAAAATTCCAAGCAGGCCCCACACTGAGCCACCCACATGCCCCCTTTTTATCTCAAAAAATTTTTAGAAAGGATTAGTTTGAAATAACTTTAGACTTTCAGAAGGGTTACAAAAAGAGCCCAGAATTTCTATATGCCCTTTACCCAGTCACCCTAATGCTAACATTTTACATTACCATGGTATAATTACCAAAACTGAGAAATTGGCTTTAGATAGTCCAGTTTTGTACCAACTTCCTTTTTTGTTACAGAATCCAGTCCGGGATACCATATTACATTTAATTATTTAGTTTATATTTCTTTAAATCTCCTCCAATCTGTGATTGTTCTTAGTGCCTCTGTGTCTCATGACCTTGAAACTTTTGTAGAGAACTATTCAGATTGTAAGACTTCCCTGGGTTTGTCTGGGGGAGTCTTCCTGAGATTTGACTAATGAATTGTGGATTTTAGGGAAGAAAGCCACACTGTGATATGTTTTTCCCATCGTATCATATTAGGTATGTTACATTATATCTTTATATATTTTCATTGGTGATATTAGTCACTGGTTAAGCACATGTTTCTTCATGAACAATATACTATTTTGCTCTTTCTGTATTGAATTTGTTAAATAATTGAGTCATTAAACCCAGTCTACACCCACAATGAGGAACTGGAAAACAACAGCCATCTCCTGGAGAAAAAAGCATCAAAGAATTTGTGGGCACGAGTTAAAAACACCATGGCAATGAATGAATATTTTGTTGGAGATACTTTGAGGCTATGCAAATACTTTATTGGTGTTACCAAAGCTTTGCCTCCTAATTTCAGGATTTTGCAGTGGACTTCCCGCAGCAATGATTACAACGGTGTCCTAATAGTGATTCCTTCCTTTGATATGGTGAATTGTTCCTTCTCCATTTATTTATTTGCTCAATCATTTAGTATGCTAATTTTTTACTCATGCACAGTTATTGTATTCTTTGGGTTATAATCCACAACTATCAATAGGAGTTTTTAAGGTTAAATTGTCCCGCCTTCCCTCCCCAATTTTTTACATGAAATTTTATTGTGCTACAGAGAAGTTGAAAGAATGATAAAGCAAATGGATTAAATGCTTCACCAATTATTTAAAATTTGCAATTTTATCACTCTTTCTCTCCATACATGCATATATGTAAACTTTCTCTGAAACAATTGAGAATGGCAAACATGATTACACTTCCTATGTAAGTTTGGTTTCTAGCTCCTAAGAAAAAAACCACTTCTCATACCACCTCAATGTGATTACATCATCCAACATGTTGACATCCCAGACATTCAATACTGAAAGAAAATTATCCATAGTAAGTCTATTTTCAATATCCCCAGCTGTTCCTAAAACATCTTTTAAAGTAAAACTCCAGTATCCAGGGATACCTGGGTGGCTGCCTTTGGGCTCAGGTCATGATCCCAGGGTCTGCTTCTCCTGCTTCCTGCTACTCTCCCTGCTCTTGCTCTTTCTCTCTCTGACAAATGAATGAAATCTTAAAAAAAAAAAAAAAAAAAAAAATCCAGTATCCAAACAAATAAATATAAATAAATAAAAATCCAGTATCCCACCAAAAATTACTTGCAGTATTTTGTTAAAATTTTTAGTTTCTTATAAACTAGAGCAGTTATCTACTTTTTCTTTTCTTCCTTCCTTCCTTCCTCCCTTCCTTTCTTCCTTCCATCTCTCTCCCTTCCTTTCTTTCTTTCTTTCTTTCTTTCTTTCTTTCTTTCTTTCTTTCTTTCTTTCTTTTTCTATCTTTCTTTCTCTCTTTCTTTCCTTTTTTCTTTCTATCATTCATTACACTGTCATTATTTTTAAGAATCTAAGTCAATTATCTTGTAGAATATCTCCTACAATTTGGCCTTGTCTGATTGGTTCTTCATAATTAGATTTAGATTAAGTATTTTTTGAAAATTACAAGGGCATAACAATTCAAAGCACAAACTAACATTTTATTGTATTAGTGATAGCTTTAAGTTTGATTATTTGGTTAAGGTCATGTCTTAGTTTGGGTTTTCTGTATTTAAAGCCTAAGCACAGGTTAGGGTGCACAAGCTTTACTGAAGAAGTACTATGTGGAAAGAACATGTATGAAAGTGCATGAAGCAGGAGAGGGAAGGGAAAGAAGCAAGCAACAAGGTGATTTCAGGTGAGGTCTAGTTTTGGTCTGATCCATGCTGAGTGCATGAAGGCAGAAAAAGATATAACCTAGAGTATAAGTATTTCCCACTTTGAGCATATGGGGCTGGCCTTCTGCACTCTCATGTAGTGAGTCATTGGATGTGTGCTGGTTTAACATAAGGGCAAGATGGTTCCCTTTGGCAGCTGGCAATTATCTAAAGAAATGGCCAGGTATGCACTGTTAGCAATCAAGACAGAATCTGGTGGGGGGTAGTAAATGCAACTGAGATCTGGGGGACATTAATAGCACCTATTAGCGGCGATGACAAGTATCTCCCCATTATAAAAATACCCTTTCCTATTTTGAAAATAATACTCTTTATGTTAGATTTTAAGATTACCTAAATAACCTATCCTATCCCCAACATTTCATCAGTGAAGGAGGTACCCACTAAATAGCCTTGAGTAAAATCATTATTATAGGACGATGGAAAAATAGTGTTTTCTTTCCTTCTAATTTGATCATTTTTGTATATTCATTGGTTGTCCTTCTTCTTTAAAGAAGAGCTTTTTCTCTCTCACTACCTCCCATTTTTGGTATTGGTATAGACATTCGTGAAAATATCTTTTATTTAATGTGTTATAATCTATTATGTTCTTTTTCTCAAAATGTACAAATTCGGCCACTAGGAATCACTTCAAGCTGCTCTTGTGCCATTTTTGCCATGTCCTCATTAATCTTTGAGCACTTGCTTGCTTTTTGACAATAAAATTTCAAGCTTACCTAGTACTTTTCTTGAATCAGCCATTCTCCAAGGAACCCTGGTTCCTTAGCACAGAATGGTATTTTAAAAGCAAAAATTCAGGGTTAAATGGGCTCACTGTTACTGGTATAATATTGGTTCCCTTTCAGTTGTTTGAACAGGGAAGTAGGAATTCTGAAAAGCCTGAAATTCATACTGATACTTCCAATTTCAATCCAAAATCACTGTTTTCTCCTTAACTTCCTCATTTTATATTTTTAGTATTTTAATTTTCCCCTTTACAGTAATAATACTGACTCCCAACTACATCATCATGCTTTTAATTTAAATCCACCAAAACATGGTTTTCAAATTACCACACCCATAATCACCATAAACAAAAAATAATTCAGGCTTTCTTTGTAGTTCTTTTTGTCCTCTAAATGTATACCACTAACTATGTATAGTCAGAATAATGGATTCTTTAAAAAGAGAAAAAAAAATCCTAATTTTTGTTGCACAAACACGTAGCTTACTTTTTTTTTTTTAATTTTATTGATTTATAACAGCGAGAGATGACAAGAGAAGGAGCACAAGCACAGGGGAGCTGGAGAGGGAGAAGCAGACTCCCCGCTGAGCAGGGAACCCGATGTGGGGCTCAATCCCAGGACGCTGGGATCATGACCTGAGCCAAAGACAGATGCTTCATGACTGAGCCACCCAGGTGTCCCCCCAAAATGTGGATTACTGTGTACACAATTTGGATCTTAACTCTATGTTATGGATATCAATCCTTTGCACTTCATAGAGGTCTCCTTACTTGTTTCATGCCTTCATAAGACTCCATCAGTTTATTTCACCAGTTCACTATGGGTTGGCATTTAAAGATTTTTTTAAAAATATTATTTATTTGAGAGACAGAGAGAGAGAGGGTGAGCATGAGTTGGGGGCGTGGAGGGATAGGGCAGAGGAAGAGGGAAAAGCAGACTCCCCGCTGAGCAAGGAGCCCAGTGCAGGACTTGATCCCAGAACCCTGGGATCATGATTTGAGCTGAAGAAATAGGCTTAACTGACTGAGCCACTGAGGTGCCACACTATGGCTTGGCATTTACGTGGCTTCCAATGTTTTGTTACTACCACAATGAATAATTCTTGTGCATATGTTGTTTTGTGTTTTTAAGAGTATGTCTTCAGTCATATCTTTCAAATGAGATTTTTGAATTAAAGGACAAATGAATATTCATTTTACTAAATTTCCTCTTTATCTGAATTGTACTATTTAAGACCTCTATCACTAATAGATAAAAATGTCTATTTCCTATACTCTCAGCAACAATGTCAAGTCCTCAAATTCTTTCTTATCTGGTAAGTAAGAACTAATAGTTTTAGCTTGCATTTCCCTTATGATAAATATGTGCATATTTCCTGTAGGCTATGTCTGTGGTTGATTTATTCAGTTTTTTCTTAGCATTTAGAAGTTTCCTTTTTTTTTTTTTTTTTTTAATCTCACTGGCAAAAACATTTTCTATATTGGCTAGATTAGCCCCTTATCAATGACAAATGTTTTCTCCCCAGTTTATCATTTGTCTTTACGTATGACTTTTCCTTTATTTGTTCTTATTATACAAATCTATTTATTTTATGTGGTTGAATTTAATAATCTTTTATTTTATTGAATAAATGGTTACTGATGACCGTTTATTGAGTAAAATGGTCACTCATGGCCATGGAGATACGCAGCTCAGACAGCCAATGACTGGGCATAAAGAAGTGGTAAAACTGGACCATTCCAGTCTGATGTGAAGTTAAACCAACAGGCAATCTTTGCATTGAGACTCTCCATCAGCACAGGCATAACTTGAGCCAGACTGCAGTATGAGATTTACGGCCATGCTCCCTTCCCTCCCTTCCCCATTTCTCCATTATGCTTGCCTCATGGTCTGAATTCCTTTGTGTTTACTGTTCCTTCCTCCCACCTTATCCTTCAAAGAGATCCTCCAATAGATCTTTTGCACATCAGTCATCATATTTCGATATCCACTTGCATTTTTAGAAAATTTCCAGATACGATATTTTATACTTTGTGAATACAGATACTTCCCTTTTCTTACATTACATTTAAAAAAATCTCTTTGCCCTAGAATACACCAAGTTGATGTTAGTAGTATTAGATGTATTAGATGTAGTAGATATTTTGTCTGTTTCTCATATTAGAAATGATATCTTCAATTTTTCCCATTATGTAGGGTGCTAGCTTTAGGATTGTTATACACAGATGCTATGTTATCAAGGAGTTTCCAATTCCTACTTGACTGAATGCTTTAATCTGGAATTGGTAATAAAATTTCTTGATAACTGAAGAAAAATATGATTTTTTTCCCATAAACCAATTAAAATGGTGAATTGTATTAATAGATTTTCCAATTATGGAATCATTTTTGCATTCCTGCAATATATTCTGCTCACTTGTGTCATTTTATTCAATGTATTATTGATTTTTTTGCCATTTTGTTGTGATTTTTAAATATGATTAATAAATAAGATTGGTCTATAGTTTTATTTTTTGTATAATATCTTTATTAGGTTTATTTTTATTATTATTATTATTTTAAAATAATTTATTTATTTATTTTAGAAAATTAGAGAGTGTGAATAAGGAGAGGGGATGGAGAGGGAGAGAGAAAATCTCAAGCAGACTCTGTGCTAAGCACAAAGCCCAACTCAGGGCTTGGTCTCACAACCCTGAGATCAGGACCCGGGCCAAAATCAGGAATCAGATGCTTAACTGACTGAACCACCAGGTGCCCCTTTATTAGTTAGACAGTAATCTTATACTAATGTATTTTTTTTAAGATTTTATTTTTAAATAATCTCTACATCCAGTGTGGGGCTTGAACTCACAGTGCTGAGATCAAGAGTCACAGGCTCTACCTACTGAGCCAGACAGGTACCTCACTAATGTATTTTAAAATTAAGTCTGCCTTCTTTTCATATGTGTTGGAGTAACACTATCTGGTCTTTGAGTAATTAAGTGCATTTTGTGTGGTAGTTCTAAACTTTTGTATCTTTTTATACAAATGGACATGTTTATGTATTCTGTTTCTCTGAGGGTCAATTTTTGGTTAAATTAAATTTTTCCAGGAAATCACTCATTTTATCTGGTTTTCAAGTTCATTTGAATAGAGTTATGTATAGTTGCTTATGACTTTTTATCAAAGTTCTCTTTTCTTTGATGTATACTTCCACCTCATCATTTTGTTTGTGTATTTTGCTTATTGTATTTACTGATTACTTTGCCTAATAATTTGTTATTTAAAAAAAATAAACAATGATTTTATTTATCTTTGCATCATTATTTTATTTTATTATTATTTTTTAAATGATTTTTTTAAAGATTTTATTTATTTATTTGACAGAGAGATCACAAGTAGACAGAAAGACAGGCAGAGAGAGTGGGGGAGGCAGGCTCCCTGCCAAGCAGAGAGCCGGATGTGGGGCTTGATCCCAAGACCCTGAGATCATGACCTGAGCTGAAGGCAGAAGCTTAACCCACTGAGCCACCCAAGCACCCCTAAAAGATTTTATTTTTTAAAGTTATCTCTATATCCAACGTGGGGCTTGAACCTACAACCCTGAGATCAAGAGTTGCATGTTCTACTGACTGGCACAGCCAGGTGCCCCTGCATTATTCTCTTTTATATCTCATTAAATCAACTTATATCTATAATATTTCCCTGATGCTTGGTTTTATTTCAATGTGTGATCTTTTCTGCAGAGCTTTTTTAGTAATGAATCTAAATTCTTTATCTTTATTACTCAATTTTCAGTTATGTAAGTTTTTGAAACTTTAGATTTTTCTCTCATTATTATTTTCATTATTTCCTATAGATTCTGGTATGCAGTTTTCATTATGATTAGTTTTATGAATCCTTTCTCCCAAGATCTACTTATTAGAAACCTACTTAACTTTTTTAAGTTAAAGACCTTTTTTTTAAATTATTGGTTTTAATACTAATTTTTAAATTTAGTTACTTTGAAAAGACAACATTGTTGGAATTATTTATGTTTTATGAAATTTATTGAGATTTTTTTCTTTGTGACATAATATGTAGCTAGTTGTGAATGTTCTGTATACAATGGAAAGGAAAGCATATTATATATTAGGGAATATGAAGTGTGATATATTTATGAGGTATACCTTATTGATTAAGCTAGCTAAGTCTTTTATATCTCTGCTTATTTGCTTTCATTGGATTATTCAAAACCAGAAAGCAGTGGATTTCTCTTTGATCTTCCTTTATTTCTGCTTTAGGAGGGCATTATTCACATAGACTTCATAAATTTTACATCTTTGTTGTAAATCAGTGAATTTGATTATATTAAAGTAAGGATTATAGCTCAACAAAGCACACCATGTACAAGGGCAACAGAAAAATGACAGGTTTGGGAAAGGTATTTGCAATATCTAAAATCAACAAAGAATACGTATTGAAATTATATAGGAAATTCCCATAAACCAACAAGAAAAAAGAAAAGGCAGCTTAATGGAAAAATAGGCAAAATACAAAAACAGAGAAGACTCAAAAAACAAATAAACATGAATGTATATACAAATTTCATTAGACATTAGACATTTGCATATTAAGACAGTGAGATCCCTTTGAACCTGTTAGGATGTTTGCAATCAGAAAGCAGGATAATGCCAAGTGTTAGCAGGGAGAGGGTAATGAAGCCCTCACGCCCTCATCCATTACCAGTGTGAGGGTGGAGTGATAATCTTTCTGCATAGTACCCGATAGCATAGAGTCAAATTAAATCAAGTGTAGTGTAACTGAGACTCTCAAACAGGTTCGTAAAGGGACTAAGTGTGCCAGCTCATCACAGTGCTATTTCTGGTTGTGTTGAGTGCATAAAGGAAGAAGCAAAGTTAGTCTGTGGTTTAATACCCATCAAACATATCAGGATGGTTGCATGTGGAAAGGAAAACAGAATAGGAGTGGAGAACGGGACTGAGAGGAACAATGATTCAAACAAGAGAGAGGCATTGCATGCTCCAATGATGATGGGTTGCCAGGAAGGAATGGGCGTAATTAACTCAACTGTGCACCTGAGGGCACATACATATCAACCAGTAAAAAGGCCTGTAGAAAAGTCTGGAATGAGTCAGTACTTCCCTCCAGAACTCTACCTAATGCCCTATGGGCTTGCATTCAATAAAGGTAGATATGGCTAAGGAGGAGAACAACTTCATTCTTCAGAACTAGAGTTAAGCAGTGGTTTATTTAAGGCCAGACCTGAAATACAGTAAAGTTCAGGTCTCCATTTTCAGATTTGGGCTCATATCTAAGATAAATATATATCATTTTTCATTAGAAAAGTAAACAATTTTCAGTAGCAATAAAAGTAAAATAATAAAAAAAGATTCATTAATGAGTTAATTTTCTTTCTTAATATAGGGCATTAACGGCAACATTTCAAATTTACCCATAATGTCTGGATTTGAATGTGCTAAAGGCAGGAAACATAGACATGGCATGAAAAAATCAATAATTCTTGCATAGGCAATCAAGGATATGAAGAAATTTTTGTCATTTCTCCAAGGGGTTGTATACCAGGTTTCAAATTTGTAATTGGTTTCTATGTTCATGGTAAATCTGTATTATATAATTCCTTAGTAGCTATTTTTATGCATTAGCAATGATTATTATATCACTATTGTGAGCTCTTTCTAAGCAGAAAGGAAATATATATTGTTTGTTCTATACCATCTTCTTTAACTCAACATTGAGAAACCAAGAAGAAAAACTTTGGATGTTCTCAAAAACTAATGAGCCAGTAATACAGACCTGACATTGCTTCGTAACAAATTCTCACAAACTCAGCAGCTTAGAACAAAACACATTTATTATCTCACATTTTCCAAGGATCACAAGTCTGGGCACAGCTTAACTGAGTCCTCTGAAGTTTTCTGACAAGGTGTTGGCTAGGACTGTGTTCTTATCTGGAGGCTCAGCTGGGGAGGCTCAGTGACACAGCTTGGTCTCATTGTTGATGGAATTCATTTCCTTGCAACTTTAGGATTGGTGGCTTGCTGGCTTTTGGCTGGAGGCCACTCTCAGCTACTTGACATGGACCTTCCAACATGGCCCCTTCTTCAGAGTCAGAAAGAGGAAATCTCAGAGCATGTTCATGAGCAAGATAAAATGTTACGAAATGCAACATAATTGTAGAAGCGATGCCCATTACCTTTGCCATATTCTCTTGGCAGAGGCAAGCCACAAGTCCTGCCTTCACTCAAAGGGAGGAAATTATTAAAAAAAAAAAAATATATATATATATATATAATATATATCTATCTTTGATCTCTTTGAGATATATCTATATGTATATACATACATACATCTATATGTATATATAGATATATCTATCTCCAGGATACAAGGATCACAGAGGATCACTTTAGATCTATCTGCCACAGTCCTAATTGTGCAGTTAGAATTAAACATACGTTATAATTCTTTAACTCTCCCAAATTAATTTTCAACATCAGGTAATATAGGAAGCTCCATGTTTCATTGGCATGCCACGATAACTTTTTTTAATGAGTTGATTATATGATTTTAAATGATTCTGTACATTTTAAGTCTGTTAAAAAGTAATAAAAAATTTTTACTTTTTAAAAATTTTATGAAGATTTATTTATTTATTTGAGAGCAAAAGAGCAGGGAGAGGAGCAAGGGGAGAGGGAGAGAGAATCTCAAGCAGACTCTGTGCTAAGCACAGAGCCCAATAAGGGTCTTGATCTCAGACCCTGAGATCAAAACCTGAGCCCAAACCAAGAGCCAGGTACTTAACTGACTATGCCACCACATGTCCCATACTAATGAATTTTTAAAGAACATTTTTTGTATTTAAATATAACATACTTACAGAAAAAAGTGTGCAGATTTCCAGATCCAGCTTGAACAGATTTCCACAAATTGAATATGCCCATCTTATTTTCATCCTGATCAAGTCCTTCATCCATTTTCCCTCTGGTATCTTTTTCTTATTGACTTATGGAAGTTATGCATATATTCTGGATAAGAGCTCACAGTGCACAGATGAACACTGGCAACTACCTGTAGGGCAGGGTTGTAGTAAAGGAGACCAGAGCATTGAGAGCATTAAGACAAATCTTTATAAGTTAGTTAATGAAAATGCAACCTGATACCAGGAAGTGGAGGAAACAGGACAAATCCCACGTAGCAGAACTTTACTGACCTTTACACTATAATTCTGTCCTTCATTTGACGTAGCTTTCAACTGTTATCCTCAATGTATCTCAAATAAAGAACTCTAAGAGGTAGACTTTGGAAGGTCATCCTTTGCTCATCTCTGTTCCAACCACATATGGCTTGGGACCACAGCAAGAACAGACATAGATTCTATGGGCTAGTCCCTACAGAACAGAGACATTTCTCAGAAAAGTAGGTGGACTGTGGCCTGGCCAGACAGCCTAAAATATATCTACTTAGCAATGGAGGGAGGCAGTGCTGTGTGGAGGAAAAAGTGGGACATTGCAAAGAAACCTATGTCTGAGTCTCAGCTTTGCCATTCAGTTGCCTCAAGGATATTTGCTCAAGTTACTGAAACTCCATACTGATATTACAATATTGTGAATTTGGTAGGATCATTGATGCAAATACACAGACCAATTATAAGTAAAATATTGTGAGTAAGAATAAGGCTTCATGACCTAATCATAGCCTACATATGACCAACCAAACCATCAACAAACCTAACAAGTTTGGAGAAGAGTATAGGAAATATGTATAGGAAAATATAGAGGAAATGCTGCAGCCATATAAACTCTCTCACAGATCTACAGACTTCATTGTTTCCATTTAGGGTCCAAAGCCTCATTCTTTCTTAACAACCCAAGTATTTTGGTTGTAAGTATACTAATAAACTCAAATACAGAAAATAAGCAATTGTCAGTTGCCAAGACATGAAGCAAATGATCTCTTTTACCATAACCTGGAGATCCTCTTCTTTTAATGTCCTCAACCTCACTAGAAGTGGAAGATAGTTTTCCTGTCAAGGCAATATTAGAAATGCATTATATTCTTGTGTCTTCCAGGGTTTATTACTCCATTGCATAGTCTCCAATAAAGTCTGCTCTCTTCCATCCACTTACTCACCTACTGAATTCCACAGAACTCCAGCAATCGCAGTAACTGTAAACCACTGTTCCTCCCAGTGTGGAGATCAGACCGGCTCCAACAGATACTTCAGGACTGGATAAATGACAGATTCCTGGGCCCACCACCCTGAATGATGATTAGTGGCCCTTCACTCCCAGCCACCAACTTCTTATTGAACTGCATTACACAATAAAGCTAACGAACAATAGTCTAACCCACTACTTTGGTTCTCACACCTGGGATAATTTCAGCCTTTGCAAGGGAAGGGCCAAACATGTTTTCAGCCTACAAGTTGTTGGCCCCTTTGAGAGTTAAGCATATGAGTATTCCCATATCCTCCCTCATTTTTTTTAAGTTTTTATTTAAATTCCAGTTAATTAACATAGTATTTAATATTATTTTCAGGTGTATGATATAATCATTCCACACTTCCATAAAACACCCTGTGCTCATCACAACAAGTGCCCTCCTTAATCTCTGTCACCTATTTCCAGCATCCCACCACCACCTCCCCTCTTGTGACCATAGATTGTTCTCTAGAGTTAAGAGTCTGTTTCTTGGTTTGCCTCCCCCTCTCTTTTTTTCTTCTCTTTGCTCATTTGTTGTGCCCCCACCCCCCCATTTTTAGTTAAATTCTGGCACCTTTAAGGCATCACAACTTCCTTTCTCCTGTCATGGTCATCATCTCTACTCACATGAATACAAATCTCTCTCCTTTTGATATTTTTTTTTTCCAGGAAAAGAGATTCAGTTAAGTTCCCTCTGCAATTCTTTCCTGTTTCTTCCTGCACAATAGTTTTGATTTCATTATTACATTCAACATTATTGAAGACTTTCAATGTGGCATGTCAGTCCTATTTATAGGTGTGATACTGCATTTAGTTAGCTGGGTTCTGAATATGTCAGAGTTTAAGAACATCCTCAACAATCATTCTTTCCAACAACATTTATACATCAAAATAAATGTGTATCTTTGAGACTTTAAAAATAGTTAAATATTAACAAAAGTAAGCTCATATTTGTAGCTATACTAATAGTGGGCAAATTGGACTTTAAGATAAGAAGCTTTCCTAGAGGGAAGGAGAGACAAATCATACTGATAAAAGCAACAATTTTCCAGAAGACCAAAGGATCTAAACTTGTAGACACTAATAACGTTCAAAATATAGAAATCAAAAATTGACAGAATGAAAACAAATAATGAAAAAAAAATCACAAACAAAGTGAGACACATCAATAAAATTCTGCCAAAAACTGATAGTAGGAGCAGACAAATATTAGTAAAGCTATGGAAGGTCATGATTAACAAACTTGATCTAAGAAACATATCTAGAACACTGAATCGCTCCCCCCCAAAAAAGTTTATATTTTGAGATCACATGGATCTCACCCAGACTGATCACATTCAGTGTGGTAATGCATGCCTCATTGCCTTTCTAATGACCAAAACTATCAGAGTATATTCCCTTGACCACAGTGGAGAAAGCAAGAAATAAATAATAACAAAAATAATTTTAGAAAATATCCTGTAGTTTAAAAATAAAGCAATATACTTTTATATAATCCATGTGCCAAAGTATAAATAACTACAAAAAGAAAACCCAGATATTTTAAATGAGGGCCTTATGAGCAATTTTAGCATTAATATATTTACAAATTTAGGAAAAATTTAAAAACTTCTAGATAAGAAGAAAGTTTCCAAAAGTAACAAGAAAAAATGGAGAACCTGAATTATTCTACATCAATTAATGCAACTGAAACTATAATTTAAGCTCTTCCCTAAAAGCTAACCTCAGATAACACAATAATTAATTCCCAAAATACTCATAAGTGCCACTTATGATGCCAGCATAACCTTGATATGAAAATCAAAAAGGAGATTATAGTAAAGAAAAATCACAGACCAATTTCTTTCATTATCATAATATAAAAATCTTAAACAAAATGCAAATTAGAGAATCAAATGCAAAGAAACATAAAAATGACAACATATATGAAAAGTTTAGGCTTTTTTCTTTTTTCTAGCAAGACAAGTTTGGCTCAACATTTAAAAAATCTCTATAATTTATCACATTAATAGAAAAAAAAAGAAAAATGTATACAATCATTATGATAAATGAAAAAAAATTGATTAAATTCAATACTCATTCACAATAACAGTTTTTGAAAGTAGGGGTAGAAAAGACTTCCTGAATCCAGTAAGTGTATTTAAATAAAACTATATGAGGAATAATGCTCATTAATGCAATATTGAAACATTTTCCTTGAGCTCAGAAACATGATAAGTAATCTACTGTTATTATTTTCATCCATATTTAATGGGAGTCTTACCTAGTATAAGAAATAAATGAAGAAAAGAAAAAAAAGCAACTAGAAAGCAAGAAAGGAAGATTACATGATTCTACACATAGAATCTAAATGAATGAGTAAAATTCACATATGAAATTAAGAAAGATCAGGCACACCTGGTGCCTTAGTAGGTTAAGTACCTGACACTTGACTTCAGCTCAGGTCATGATCTCAGGGTCCTGGGATTGAGCCCCACATCAGGCTCTGTGCTCAACATGAAGTCTGGTTCTCCTTCTTCCTCTGCTCCTCTCCCACTCTCTTTCTGTCTGTCTCTCTCAATAAATAAATAAATCTTAAAAAAAAAAGAAATTAAAAAAGATCAGATGAAGAAAGATCAACATAAAAACCAATAATATTTCTATATACTGGTATACATAAGTAGAAAACAATATTTTTAAAATGTCATTTGTGATGGCATGAAAAAGTCTTCAAATATTTAAGTTAAAATAATACATAAATGAAAGGTATTTCCACAGAACATTTCAGAACATTATTGAGAAAGACCTACATAAGTGGAGAGATATAACACTGTAGGACTTTATGTATTTCTGTATGTGTAGGTGTAAGTTAAAATGCTCATTTTAAAATATGTGAAGCAAAAAAAGGATCAAGAATAACTAATAATCTTGAATATGGAGAATAAAGCTAGTGAACTGTCAGTACCTAAAATGAAGACATGTTAAAATTTTGCAATAATGGGGAATGCTTCATTGGTGGAAGGATAGACAAATAGAAAATGTAACAGAATGGGAGATCCAGAAATAGATCCACACATACCTCTTCATGTGATTCAAGATAAAGATGAAACTGCAGTATGGTAGAGAAAGAATAATCTTTTCAATTAATAATGTGGAATCATTAGAGATCATATGGAAAAACAATGAATCTTAATCCTTACCTCACACCAAACACAAGCACAATTTCCAAATAGACTCTAGATCTAAATGTGATGGATAAAACAATAAATGACATTTGGTTTAGCAAAGATTTCTCAAACAAGACATGGAAACTCCCAATTCTGAAGAGAAAATATAAGACATTGGACTACTTTAATGTTAAAAATTTAATTTGTCTCTAAGACAATATTAAGAGAATAAAAATGCAAGCTGTCAAGGAGAAGAATATATTTAAAATGCTTATACCTAATAAATGAAGTCATATTCTGACTTTATAACAAACTCCTACAAGTCAAAGGAAAAAGATCCCACAGTGGCAAAATACTTGAAGGGGTACTTGTTATACTCACGATGTAATATGTAATATGCACAGTGTAACATTGCTGCACAGACATCACAACGACTACAATGAGAAATCCGATCTTATCAATGCTGGTGAGGATCCACAGCAACTGGAATTCTCATGAACTGAAGAGTGAAGTAGAAGTTGGTATAACCATTTTGGAAAACAGGTGGCAGCATCTACTAAAATTGATTATAACTACGAAACAGACTGAACTCCAAACGCTAGATGGGTAAAATAGGTGATAGGGATTAAGAAGGGCACTTGCGATGAGAAAAGGGTGTTGTATGGAAGTGTCGCATCACAATATTGCACACCTGAAACTAATACTACACTGTATGTTAACTAACTGGAATTTAGATAAAAACGTTAAAAAATAAAGCATAAAGAAACAGAAGTCTCCCTTAAAAAACAAAAAACACAAAAAACTACCGACTATAAATACCATACGATTCAGCAATCCCCCCAAGATATTTATCCTATGTATCTTCACCAGCAGACATTTGTATAAAATCACCATTTCTGATTAGCTCAACATGAAAACCACCCCAAAGTAGAACAGATAAATTATTATCTGTTCATTAGATACTATCAGAGCATTGAGAAAGAGTTCATCATTGCTACATGTAACAACTTGGATGAATCCCCAAAATATAATATTGAGCAAACGATGCCAGATAGAAAGTGTATGTTATGAGATTTTCCATTTATATAAAGTCCTAAAAATAGTAATTTATGGTGCTAGAACTCAAGATAATGGTTATCTTTGTGGAAAATATTGAGCTTAAGAACTATGAGGTTTGTTCTATCTCTTCATCTGGCTGCTGGCTACAAGGTGTGTTCATCTTGTGACATTACATCCATCAGCCCAAGTACAATTTGTGTACATTTCTGTATGTTTGTTACACTTCAGTTTTATAGAAAGAATGGGTAAAACTTACTTTAATGGTTCCCTAAGTGGTGATAAGCGTTCAGAATCCACTAGTGGAACTAGATGCATGTAAATGTGTATGTGGGCACACTGTTGCTACCATCAGTTCCTTCCAAACTACAAAACACCAGCTTGTTTACTGTCTTAAAATAAATGCCTCCAAACGCTGCAATGCAAAAAACAGCTCATCAATATGAAACACCATCCTGATCCTGGAGTACATGCATGAGTGTGTGTGTGCATGTGCAGTGTTGGGATTGAGCAAGTTTGTAGATCAAGAGAGTAGGAGGAAGGTTATTAGAGTATCAGTTTACCTCTATCACGCATAATAGCAATATCTAATTCTAATGTATGACCAGCTGAGAAAGAGCATAAATTTAATAATCTGGTATTTTTCCATTCTAATAGTGGGTATATGGTTCAAAAATATCCAAATACTGAGCAATAACATTGGGTCTTGAGTGATAACAAAGAGCAGGAACAAAGTCTGTTAACACATTCTATGTTTATCTTTAAATATGATTCTTTGTTACTCATTTCTTAAGAAGCCATTAATATTTTTAAAAATTTTTAAAAGATTTTATTTATTTATTTGACAGACAGAGATCACAAGTTGGCAGAGAGGCAGGCAGAGAGAGGAGGAAGCAGGCTCCCCACCGAGCAGAGAGCCCGATGTGGGGCTTGATCCAAGGAGCCTGGGATTGTGACCTGAGCTGAAGGCAGAGGCTTTAACCCACTGAGCCACCCAGGCGCCCCTAGAAGCCATTAATATTTTAGTTTTATTCTCAAGACTATATATTTGAAAGAGCTAAAATATTTATTTGCATAATCTATATACCCATGGGGCTCAAAATCACGACTCTGATATCAAGAGTTGTGTGCCCCACCGACTGAGCCAGCCAGGCACCCCAAGCTAAACTCTTTTTAATACATAAATCCTAAATTCTTCCCACATTTCTGTGTTGAGATAAATCCAGAGTTATGCATATTTCTTTTTGATGAGAAAAGTGAATCAGAAAAATGTACTCTTAGGTTAGTGAAGAAAAATAAATTGAAACTACATCTAATTCTTTAAACTTTTATTCTGCTATTCCAATAACTCATAAAACTTAAACAATTTTAAGTTATAAATTTATGGTAACTGGTGACCATAATAATATAGATATGTTTTCAAAATACTTTTCTATACTTGCTGAAATAGCATTTGGTTATTAACACTTAATTATTTTTACTTCTGCAGGAAAATACCAAAAAGAAATTAGAATATAAGAGCAGACATCATTCCAGAAATGATACTCATGTGATCCCAAGTTACCTGGGAAAATAATATAAAGAATCAGAACTTACATGGTTTACCCAAAACATGTTAATTTTCAATCACAATTTACCTTGATGTATGTCGCATCCAAGCCTCATAATCCAAAAAACTCTTTCCAATGCTATGTCATTAACAAGAGATTTTACTAACCCAAAGACCTATTTCAGAAGAATACAAAAGAAGTGCTCAGTTTATGGGAATGATTGTAAATACTCAGCGATTCATAATACTTGCAACCCACTTACCCTATTGTACTCAGTTGCTTCTTTTCAATGGCAAGTGCTTACAATTTCATGTCCAGAAAACCTCTGCTCCTGTCTGGAAGCTGTCAGTTTCATATCCAAAAGAACATCATGATGTTTTCTTTTTACCACCTAATTGTTATTATGTTAGACAATGTATTTACTGCCAAGTGGGTTTGGGGGTAATTGATTAGGTTGTTCTCCATCAGGAAAAACACAGCTGCCAGGTCAGTGTTGACCTGAACTGAGACAAAGCCCTCCCTCCAGCATCCAGGAGGGGAGAGGCTGGCAAGGCTGCTTTGCTGGCAAAGACAAACCCTTCTTGTGGTGGGTGGTCCACTGGGAGGTAATTGGAGCTCTGCAATATGTCCACTATGATCAACAAAAGGGTACAAAAGCTTCTCTGTAGGGAATTGGGGGAAAAGAATTTGTTTAAATAAAATTGCAAGGTTGTCAGAATGTGAAAGCCATTCCCAAATGTTTCTGTGCATTGTCTGAGGGAACGCAGATTGGGAATCATTTACTCTTCGACCAAAGCACTGATAAAAAGCAAAGTTTAACCGAAACAGTGTAATATAAAATAAAAACCCATATATTGTTACTGTCAGCATGTTAATGGCTTAGAACAAACTCTATTATGAGGTACTTCAAAGCGTAAATGTTTACAACGGTGAAGTTTTGTTCTTAAGCCGTCCCCACTTGATGCAAAAGTTAGATGGCGAGACTGCTACTAATGTATTTCTTTTATATTTCAATGCCAGATCTGATTAGTAAGTGTAAAAACACCCACGAGAAGGAACAGTTATGGAAGAAAATTGTCAGCGGCACTTGATCTGAAGTTTTATTTATAAAGTATAGCATGTCTGCTGGTTATCCCTGGATTTTATTTATTTATTTATTTATTTATTTATTATTTGCCAACAACATGGTGCTGTGGACACAGAAATTATTGAAGGCCCTTGGGCTCAGGCCTCTAAAGAAATTAAGTCATGGCTAAACCAAATTATGTCCTGGGAAAGTAAGAATGGAAATTGTGGCCCAGGGCAAAGCACTCCAAGTCATTAGGTTAATGGTGCTCTGTCCCACCCAGTGATCCCTCACTTGGATATAAAAAAGAGCAGGCAGAACCCCTGACAGTATTATGGACAAGCACGGAAGTTTTGAACACAAAACTTTTTTTTTTTTTCCTACCACAGCAAAATCAATTCCTTATCCTAAAACCCCTTCCCTTTGATATTGTTGTCGGTTTTTCCCCCCTTTTCATTCTAGGGTTTGCAAAGGGTTTACAGTTTCATGGGAGAGCAGGACCATTTACCATTATGTGAAGTCTGCAATGAAAAAAAATAATAAAATAAAGAGAACAGAGAGGAAAGAACACATGAAAACAGGCAAAGGAAACTTTTTAATATTCCCTATCTCTAATTTTTGTTGATATACCAAGCCTTGTTTTGAAAAATATATCTAAAGTAGAACAGTCTCTATTTTGCTTTGAAGTAAGGTGGTCTTCCTTTAGGTAGTGGAAATAGGATGCTGTAAACCCACGCCAGCCTATAGGGTCGCAGGAGTATTTGTTCTGGATGCAATTACGTGATCAAGTTGCTTTCCTCCAGTCAACATGCGATCCGCACAATAACTGAACCAGGAGAAACAAATCGCTCTGCAAACCTCTACACGTCAAAGAGCTTGTGGGAAGTTCAGAAACTAGGGAAGCTGTCATCTTTCATATGCTGAGTAGACACCTATTCAGAATAACTTTCTCCATCCACAGTTTCCTTTTGTTATAAAAGAACAAGCGACACATGAAGGTCTATAATGTCCCTTACTTGCACTGGCATGCTTCTTCCAGTGTCCCCTAAGTGGAACACAGCAGCAGCCCTAAATTGTGAGCACAAACTGTCTGTTGAGCTTTGAGTTTCTGGGTGACTAATCGTCTTAAGAGTGAATTCTCCTCACATTGGACTTAGGTCAATAATTGACTCTTGGGGGGTGCATGGGTGGCTCAGTGGGTTAAGTCTCTCCCTTCAGCTCAGGTCATGATCTCAGCGTCGTGGGATCAAGCCCCCCATCAGGCTCTCTGCTCAGCAGGGAGCCTGCTTCTCTCCCCTCTCTGCCTGCCTCTCTGCCTACTTGTGATCTCTCTCTCTGTGTCAAATAGATGGATAAAATCTTTAAAAAAATAATTAACTCTTGGTTTTGCTGCATAAACTTTTCTATTGATGATAAGGGGATGCAATTTGTCAGAGAGTAAAGAAGAGAAGAGCCTCCTGAGGCCCATCCCATCATATCTGGGGTACAGAATTACAGATTCTCTTGGCTGGATATTTAATAAAGGCTATGTGTCAACTATTATTAGTAGGAAATCTTAAATAAGACTATTAATGTAACTAAACCACCAATGATATTTTCTTCCCTGAAGATAGGCAACCCCGAGGTATAAAATGGACATTGAAAATAAAGAAAAATGTAAGAATATATTTACATTTAAAAAAGATTCTAAAGCTATAGCTATTCAAATTCCAAGTGAAACAATCAAAGAAGTAATTTAAAATACATGGCTAGGGCGCTTGGGTGGCTCAGTGGGTTAAAGCCTCTGCCTTCAGCTCAGGTCACGATCCCATGGTCCTGGGATCCAGTTCCATATGGAGCTCTCTGCTCAGCGGGGAGTCTGCTTCCCTTCTTCTCTCTGCCTGCCTCTCTGCCTACTTGTGATCTCTGTCAAAAAAATAAATAAAATCTTGAAAAAAAATACATGGCTAAATTCAAAAGTTGTACAAAGACCCATTTTGAGTAAGGGCATGCCAATAGACTATTTGCAAAATAATGTTATTCCAAGTCTCCAAACTTGCTCAGTATAAATTGTTGTGAAGTATTGGTTTGGTTCATGGAATAAAAAAATAGCCTGCCTTTTAACAAGATGGTTTTCTAACCTCTATTCCACTTAGGTTCCTTTACAAAAGCAACTCTCAATGTATTCTTCTGCTTGTAGTTTTGGGATGTTTGATTTCACTCTCGTTCAGTGACTCCATGTATAGTGATTTCCCTGCGATGCACCTCATAGTTCCCATTTTAGGTAGCATTTTATGATGAATAAAAATTACTTGCTTTTCTTAAAAAAAATACTTCCTGCAGAGGCCCATATGCCACAGGAAGATAACATTTTCTAGGGGCAGATTTTCAGAATGCAAAGCCCTAGGCAATGTTGCCTTGGAGTCCCCTTGAGATCATGAGGAGAGAGATAACTTACATGAGGGAGGGATGCCCCTTCAGTCAGGCAAGTTGCCAACATGGGCAAGGAGGGAAACACAATGCTTCCCTCGGGCCCAATCACAGAGCGGCTAGAGGAGGAGGGTCCAGACAACCATCAATGTCACTGGTCCAAATCCAGCAAGGTCACTGTTCTTGGAAAATACAACTGTGCTGTCCTGCTTTTGTGGTTTAGAGGCATGCATTTCTGTGAAAGCCATGGAGCTTGAAGACAAGGGCTAAAAACGTCGACCACCTAGGTAGCATCTTTCACTTCAAGACTGTCTGGAACAATGGCGAGCAGGAAGTCAAGCATGGGGCTGCATTTTGATGTGGGCTTCTGCTGCTGATTACTGAATGCAGAGCCCTGCCCTCCTTGTTGTGACTCACCAGTGCCCTTTGATTAAACACAGACATGGATTTTGTTACCACAACATGCATCAGCTTTGTTGTGTTTCCTCCTGGTCTCACTTCCTGCTTTGGAAATGAATTCCCACAGCCCACGGTCTTTCTATCAGGCTCATCATAAACTCTTAGCTGAAGAGAACAGGAGGGGTTGCGCTTTCTGACGCACATGGACAACTTGGAAATGGAACTGGGAGCTCTTTCTTGTAAGACTGTGGTCTTGTCAGCACTCAGATTTGAAAAGCACAGCCAACTACAGACTGTCAGGAAGGGCACAAAAGGGATCTCAAAAACATGTCAGAATCTATTTGGATTAAAAATTTACCTCTACTTTGCCATCTTGAAATGTCTTCTCTTTTAAAACTTTAGGCACTGATCTGTGTCTGTAGTCTGGGTATACCAGATGTATCGTCTAAAACTAGCGGGCATTGTTTGGAGTGGTTCACAAGGACAGAACCACACATGCCTTGGTCAAAACATATCAGGTGCTCAGTGAGTCTGGGTTACATGATCAAATGAGTTCATCTGTGACCAAGCTTCTTCATATTTTCTTTATAAAGATTAGATTTCATTTCCTTTTTCAACAATGGGATTATTGGTTATCAACTAAAGGAGAATATCTGCTTTCAAATAAATGCCCTTCTTGCTTAGAATCATAGAATTTTGAGTCGAAAGGCAATGTAGACACCATCTGTTTAATTTCCTGACCGTTGCTAAAATCTCTTCTAGAATACATGATAGCCAGCAGCTGCTCTAACTGTTTGGAAGATTCTTTATTTGAAGAAATTAAATTTACTTACAATTTCTACTCACTGGTCCTAATTCTGGTTAAACAACAAGGCAGCAACGGTACGTAAGGTCTTACACCATGTTCAGTGAAATGAAAGCAGGCACTAGTGGACTGTTCCTGCAATGTCGTTCTTTCCCTTCGTATGGGAACAGGTGAGAGTCCTTTCCTTAGAAAACACAGGGATTTTCCTGTGACACCACCATGTGGCCTGCCCCAAGAGGACTTTCTGTAGGAGGAAGAACATGTATTCTGCAGAACTGATTAGCTGCTGGTCTCTAATATAAAACTTATTTTTAAGACTATAGAACTTTATACTCTTCACAGATCATAATGCTTGTAGAGATTTTAGGAATTTTTAGATAAAACAGTAAGATGTTGATTATTTTAATTATTCACATTTATAATGTTATTTTTCTATTGTGACAGAAAGAGTATTGACTCAGGAGCTTTTTCCTTAATCAGTCTGCTGTTGCCTTTCCCCTTTGTCTTTGGTTTTGAGCCAGGTCACCTGAGTTCAAATCTTAATTTTGCCATTCAGTTATATAACCACAAGTAAGTAAATTTACCTCTCTCAAACTTATTGTCCTGATTAGGTAAGTGGAAAAATACCAAACTTATAGCATTAATATGAGAATTTTATAAGCAAATATCAGACAGTGCTTACTACCACATCTGACATTACTAGATACTCATTCAAATCATTCCTATATTAGGATAGCTGAAATGTCCCCATCCAGGACCATTGTCCATAAGTAGAAAGATATAATACTTTTGTATATCTTTGCTGTTCAGCTTAATTCAGACAAAGCCTATTGAGCACCAACTGTGTGTGATAATAATACTAGATAAGATTTTTTTTTGAGTACTTTACTTTAGGCACTGTGCTAAGAGTTTCATTTTTAATGAAATACTTCGATTCTCACAATAAATATGGGTAGACAGGGGTCCTATTCAAAATATTTAACAAGTAACGTGGCCCTGCCAGTATACTCTACTGGGAACTCGGGGGAGCCCAATTAGAAGAAACTAAGGATTTGAGATAGTGAATTAACTCATCTGAGTCAGCAAGTGGTAAAACCTTCCGTGGTAAACCTTTCACAAGACTGTGATATATGTCACCTTTGTAAATCAAGATAACTTGTCCCCATCATGTGGTATTCAGTACTGACCCTTCTCTCACTCTGGGGTTTTGTTCTACAACACACACTGACTGGTGCATCAAGAAATCTTTGGATCAAATATTCCAGACAACCAGTGTCTTGGTCACAAATCTTCATGGTCTCCTTTTGTCATTGCCATAAAGATCTAGGCATGTGGCATCTTGTGACATCTGTCCTTATTAGGAGTCCCATAGCACCATAAAGGTGTTCCAGTGCCAGGCAGTGGAGGTCACTGGACCTCCACACCAGCATGGAACTCCTCTGTTTGCAGAACTCCTGCCAGGACCTCAAGAGCTTTCCTAGGGTTCTGTCTGTTCTCTCTCCATTCTGATCAGCTGTTTTTTTGTTTTTGTCTTTTTTTGTTTTTGTTTTTCTTTGTTTTTTTTTCCTTTCCAGATTCTTCCTCTGATCTGGCTGTTAGATTTTTTTTTTTTTTTTTTTTTTTTTTTTTTTTTTTTTAGGTCAGAGCTAGGCTTTATAGAGTATTGGGGAAAGGTCCAGACGATGACTTTATCCCCACCACTTATATCTAAGAACACAGGTGCACAGGGAAGTCTATCCTGAATCTTGGGGTGCCCAGACTATATTTGTGGGCCATAAATTGGCTTCTCATTGTCTCAAATTTACATTCCCATCCAAGTATTAATCTGGCATCATTCACAGCAAATGAAAATGGCGTATTGATAGGGAGGGAAATGAGAATGGAAAGATGTATTTTAGGGGGTCAGAAATCACATAAAAATAAGTTGAGAAATATTTCACTTGTATGATAAATGTCCAGGCAGAATTTGGACATTGAGAATCATGTATCCATCTGTGTGTAAGAAACAAAGAGCAGAGGATAGTATTATTGCTAATTTCCCCTAATATGATCTCTAGAGCATCCTGTGAGAACTCTCAGGCTACTAGAAATGACCGGAGATCCTGGGATCTATTACTGTGTTAACGTTAATGGGTCTATCCACCCATAGCTTTGTAATAAGAGAAATAATCTGTTGTTTGTTCAAATGATACCAACTGGAATAGTCTGTCTTCCTTGAAAGGTGACATGATCCCCAAAGCAGTTATGTGTTTCACAGGTCATCAGAGGATTTAAAACACGTTTAAGAGCTAAACAATCACAGATATCACAAAATATTTTAAAAAGTCAGAGGACAAAAGTGTGTGGAATAAGGAGATGAAACATTGTATAAGTCACTCTTTCAAATGTTACTTTTAGTTATAGAAATGATCTATGAATCACTAATTTAATTTTAACTGCTCAGTCAGCTTTATATATCTTTCTTCTATAGAGTTTCCTGAGGAGTAGCCACCTCTTATCAATCCACTGACCATTTTGTAACTAAGCTATTCTAATCATGACTCTAGAGGAACTCAGAGGAGACCAAACAGGAATCACCTCCTGAGCAATTAGACATTAGGTCAAGAATGAAAGCTTATTGCATGGCCACATTACCATCATCCCATGTGTCCTGCTTACAGTCTATTGTGACAGAGTAAAATCTATTTCAGCTGTTCTATGGTGATGACTGTTATTTATGAAACATAAAAAGACACTGAAATACAGAAGGACTCAGAAAGACCAGGGTAAGATCAGATAAAAAAATGAGAAAGAAACAGGCATCCTGGGATGGTAACTAGTCTGCCATGTACTGACAGGGAGGTTGTATATTTTTAGAATATACTGAAAGGAATGGTGCTTTTACTTAGGTTTTTATGGTTTACCACGAGATGCAATTTTCTGGCCTTATATGCAGTTGTAACAAAAGTCAGAGACGTTTTATGATAGCTGCCACAGTTCATAAATGATGGGATACACTAAAATATTTATAGAACTGTAAAATCTTGATTTCTCTCTGGCTTAGCAGATGGGGCCCTAAAACCAGTTCCCAGATTGTCACATTTCTTCACCCTTTGATAACAAAGAAGCCTGTATCAGTTTTCTTCTCTGGAGAACAAGTTCACTGGTGTGAACAAGGTCATATTCTCAGACAATTATCTATACTTGAGTAATGCCAATTAAGAAAGTCCTGAACAGAAGGGATGACGATTCCACACACACTTCTTGGCAGGAGGCACTGGGGGAGCAAAGAGAACATACACTCAGAAGTACTTTTTGCCCCTTCCCTTGTGTTCATTTCTGGGAAAATTTATTTCCAAAACTATCTCATACACAGAGATCAGGATCACACCATATTGAGATTAGTCTGTGTAAGTAGTTGAGAGAATTTCTGCTGTTGTATTTGTGTGTATATGTGAGTGTGTTGCTTTTGGAAAATGTACATTCTAGGATAAAATCATTAGTCTGTGTAAGGTCTCCAAACTCAAGCATGCTTTACCGTTAAAAGGAACCCATGAAAGCTGGATAGAAATGAAGGTAAAAAATACACAGTGATTGGGGCGCCTGGGTGGCTCATTGGGTTAAGCCTCTGCCTTTGGCTCAGGTCATGATCTCAGGATCCTGGGATCGAGTACCACGTTGGGCTTTCTGCTAGGCCAGGAGCTTGCTTCATCCTCTCTCTCTGCCTGCCTCTCTGCCTGCTTGTAATCTCTGTCAAATAAATAAATAAAATCTTAAAGACAAAATACATAGCGATGGATCGTTGACAGTATTTTTCTGATTTTAGGAGATCAAGCAAAGAAATATAAATACTTATTAAAATGGGTTTGCAAGGCAGTTATTCAAGAAGCATTATAGGAAGGGCAAACCAAATCAAAATACAGGCCAATAAGTGAGATAGATACGTAGGTAGATAGACAGATAGATGGCAATCACATGGATCAATTGATAGGTAGATAGATTAAAAAACATACTTGCATAAATGCAGTTTGTAGTAAGAGTGTGCAAATTTTCTATATTCTCTTGAGGAATGTTACTGAAATTAATTGGATAAAAACTCTAATTAGGGTGTATACCCTCATGGAGAGAATTTTATTCATAACAAGTAATGCTAAATCTCTCTGAATGCCTTCTCTCTCCATAAACACTTGGAATAAAAGAAAAGCATTTGGAAAAAAGAAAAACATTCGGAATAAAGTCTTCATCTATGACTTCAACGGTGAAAATTGTAAGAAAATTCATCTTACTCAGTGGTGTCCATAATTAACAAAGAGCAAGAAAACTTTCAATCCTACTGAATCTGAATCTCTGGGTGGCCAGAGAGAGAGGAATCCATGATGCAGCATGCTCCCAGAATGATAAAAATGATTACTTATGTGTGTGGACCAAGGACCTATATCACTTCTTTGATGCTTGCTGAGGCTGCAGCTTAAGCCATTCATTAGGGTAGATAAAATACATAGTTTAGTTTTAATCTGTATTTTCAGAATTTTTGGTAATACATTATTGCATGATTTTCTACAATTTTTATAATAACTTGACTGGTGCCCTTATTTAAAAATGGTTGAAAATAATTATATGCCAAGATATACCATTGTATGGCATGGTATTAGATAGGCCTTTAGAGATTATTTGAAAGAGTTCACCAGAAGGAATTAAAAAACAATGAGATTTTTTAAAAATGAAAGAACAGGCGTCCACCGTTTAAAATCAGCAGCATGAAGGGCACCTGGGTGGCTCAGTTGTTTAAGCGACTGCTTTCAGGTTAGGTCATGTCCGCAAGGTCCTGGGATTGAGCCCCACACCTGGCTCCTTGCTCAGCAGGGATCCTGCTTCTCTCTCTCCCTCTATCTGCTACTCTGTCTGCTTGTGCTCTCTCTCTGTCAAATAATTCAACAAAAATTCTTTAAAAAATAAAATAAAATAAACAGCATGAAGAAAATTATAGAATCAAAAGGAGAAATTCTAGTTTACTACTGAAAAAACATTTTGAGAAGGTATTGGTTAGCTCCTGAAAGGAAATGTTTATTGCCCTTAATCCAATGAAATTGCCTTGATTTGAATTGGAAAACAGAAATTCCTGGCAAACAAGGAAAACTGTTCACTATAGCAAAACTAAATGAGTAAATGATAACTTCCAAGCATGTTTATTTGTTATGAGTCAGTCCTGACAGGGGAATAAGCTAAAAATTCCATTATCATGGAGATGAGCTAAAAGGGTTTAAAAGTACCTTATATCAGTCAGAAAGGTTAAAATTAACAAGACAGGAAACAGCAAATTTTGTCGAGGATATGGAGAAAGGTGAACTGTCTTACACTATTGGTGGGAATGCAAGCTGGTGCAACCACTCTGGAAAACAGTACTGAGGTTCCTCAAGAAGTTAAAAATAGAGCTACCCTAAGACCCAGAAATTGTACTACCTAGTAGTGATGCAAATGTAGTGGTCCAGAAGGGCACCTGTACCCCAATGTTCATAGAAGCAGTGTCCACAATAGCAAAACTATGGAAAGAGCTGAGATGTCTGTGGACAGATGAATGGATAAAGAAGATGTGGTTGGGGTGCCTGGGTGGCTCAGTGGGGTAAAGCCTCTGCTTTCTGCTCAGGTCATGATCCCAGGTTCCTGGGATTGAGCCCTGCATTGGGCTCTCTGCTCAGCAGGGACCCTGCTTCCCCCTCTCTCTCTGCCTGCCTCTCTACCTACTTGTGATCTCTGTCTGTCAAATAAATACATAAAATCTTAAAAAAAAGAAGAAGCAGCTGTGGTTCATATATACAATAGAATATTACTCAGCCATCAGAAATGATGAACACCCATCGTTTGTTTGCACTGACATGGTTGGAACTGGAGGGAATTATGTTAAGTGAAATAAGTCAAGCAGAGAGAGACAATTATCATAAGGTTTCACTCATATGTGGAATATAAGGCATAGTATGGAGGACCATAAGGGAAGGGAGGGAAAACTGAATGGGAAGAACTCAGAGAGGGAGAAAAACCATGAGACACTCTTAACTCTAGGAAACAAACTGAGAGTTGCTGGAGGGGAGGAGGTTGGGAGATGGGATAATTGGGTGATGGGCATTAAGGAGGGCATGTGGTGAGATGAGCATTGGGTGTTATAAACAACTAATGGAGTATTGAGCACTACATCAGAAACTAAGTATATACTATATGTTGGCTAATTGAATTTAAATTTTAAAAATTTAAAAAATAAAATATAAGGGTTTAAAGGTGTGCTTCCAGGTGAATGGTAGTTGCCAGAAACCCCAGAGTGTTGAGTAATCACCCTAAGTATTGTTGCACTGCTTTTAGGGTTGTGGTCCTCTGTCTTCAGAAGAAACCAACTTGGAAAAACTGTTAGAGTCCATTCTAGAATGGGTCAGCTAAATCATGTTCCTAAATGGAGTTGACTGGAATGAATTTGACAGCTGAGATCGTAAACACCAATGCATCTATGTTGTGTCTAAACACTCAGTAAATTCATTGAAGATAAGAGCTGATGGTATTTCCTGGTTTTCCCCCTCTCAGAGGAGTTAAAT
This sequence comes from Lontra canadensis, assembly GCF_010015895.1. Lineage (NCBI taxonomy): Eukaryota > Metazoa > Chordata > Mammalia > Carnivora > Mustelidae > Lontra > Lontra canadensis. Next base: position 8,861,433 of record NW_022631015.1, read on the forward strand.
GGGAAGCTCCTATGGTTAACTCAGTTGTATCCAGATTGCTTTCCTAACTCTAACTTTTAGTATGGTTGCTTCCTTCTCCTTTATGGTGGCTAGGAGCACACAAGCAGACGTGGAGGTTCCATTATATTTCCAGTTAAATCACTGATCAGTCATGAAGCCTCAGAAAACCTCTCAGTTTTCTTGACTTCATCCACACAATGGAAGAAAGTAGATGACCTTGTGTTTGGCGAGTGTGCCCATGGTGCTGGCCACCTTGCCATGCTTTAGACTAAAATGGGCTGCGATATAAGTATCAGTGCTCTTACACATATATCAGAGCTGAACAGAAGCAGGATGCATTTTAGTTTCAGTGTGTCCTTCTATTTTAGCATCTGCCATATGCGCAGGACCTACCCTGAAGAAATACCGAACAGACACCCACCTCTGAGGAAATGCCAGTGGGTTACAGACTAGAAGTTCATTCCTTAATAAGACACTAAGTTCTTTAGAAATTTAATATAATTAGTTAAAAAAATTCTTCAGAAAACCAAATACATCATTATTTAATTTTTCACTCAGGGCATGCTGTTATTCCTACAAATCACAGATTGCATTAAAATATATTCTACGTCTCTGTTTCTCCTTGCTCTATAGAAATCAAGGAACTGTATTTTTTTTTATTTATATAGTCTATAAATTGTGTAGTAATTTATTTCTCTTAAAAAGAAATCTTTTAATATCTTTATTCTTCTTATAGCCTAGATAGGAGTAAACAGAATTCTGAGCTGACCTCCAAGATTCCCACCTGCTGCTGTATGTGCCCGCCTTGGAATCCCCTCCCCTTCAGCAAATAGGGTTATTAGTTTATCTTGTATGAGCAAGGGGGTAGGATAGTTACACTCATGACAACACTATGTTATGTCAGACTCTGAGCAGATGAGGGAGCATTTTCCCTGCTGGTCTTGAAAGGGCAGAGAGGGAGCTAGGGGACAAGGAGGGTAGGTGGGCTCCAGGAGTGAAAAGCACCCTTGGCTGACAGCTGGCAAGAAACCAAGGACTTCGGGCTTACAGCTGCAAGTCTTCCAGAAATCTGAGAAAGAGGACCCTGAACTTCAGATGGGATGGCAGTACCACTGGACACCTTGATTTCAGTCTGAAGAGATCCTGGACAGAGGGCTAGTGAACTCACCCCAAACTCCTGACCCTTGGAGATTGTGAGGTGATAAATTTGTGTTGTTCTAAGTCTCCAAGTATGTGTCAATTCATTAGGCAGTGATAGAATACTAACACTAGACTAAGCATTTGTTGAGGGAAACTACTTTCCTTTTACCAGAGACCTTGAAATCACTATGGATGAGGGGATGGAGGATGGGTGGGGGTGGGGTGACGGGGGCATGATGTGTTGGACCACCTGAAGCAGGTGGAATCTGCCACGAATCCTAAGGCCGGAGGAGGAAAAGAAAAGAAAGGAAAACTCTACATATTAAAATTTCATTTGAAAAAGAATATTGTATCTGTTCAAGAATATATTTCGTTCTAAAGTGTGTCACAGAAATGCCATGACTGTGTCATTAAAAAATAACTACAATGATGAATGTGTTGATATCCCAAAATAGTTTCAATTATAAAGATAATAGACTAAAAACTATCAACCTAAAAGCTATAAAAGCCATCAGCTAGGAGGAAACTGCTATTTTCCTTGACATTTGTGTGGGTTTTGACTGTAGTCATGCCTCATGACTACAGTCAAAAAAGTACTTTTGTTTGTTGCTTTTTATTCTTAATAGCTATGTTATCAGCTTTCTTTCCCTAATTGCTATCTGGTTGTCAAAATTGGTATTTTGAAACTGTTTTAAAGGTTATATATTTATTCAATATGATAAATCATACTTATTCCTCTCTATTGTTGAGCATTTATATAGTTTCAAACTATTGTTTACTGCAGACAATACCGCAGTGGACATCACTATGCATGGACCATGTAACTTTTTGGATTGTTCCTCATGATAAACTGTGGAAAATGGAGCTATACAGCATTCCCCAGATACTGTAAAAGATATCTTAACAGAAATACCTGAACAAGGAGATTGACTTGTCCATAAAGCCACCTCAGCAGATAGTTTTAGAGCCATGATCAGAAGATAATAAATATCTTACTCTTCAAAAAGTTGACTCGCTCATTCAAGAAGCACACTGATTTACCCAATTACATGTACTCTATACATTAGTAGATGTGACTGTATGCTTGTTGCAGTGCATGGAAATAACAGAAACATTGAGTGTCAACTATTCTAACAAATGAGTCTCAAGTAAAATAATGGAATTATATTTAAAAATGTTTCATACGACAATCATCATGATAAAAAGTAAGGGAAGTATATATATATACACATGTACATTTGTATCTGTGTATGTAGATACACAAATAGATAAATCCATGAATGGTACTAAAAATGTCCGAGAATATAATTAGGAAAAAAGACCAATAAAAGCAAATTCACAAAACCTGTTAAATGTGGTTAAGTATTCAAGTGAAATATTTGAGGTTTGCAATGAAATTGGTCACAGGGCCTTCAAACATCTATAAGACCTATGACATATTTTTCCCCCTTTGTCGATAAGTGAATTTCAGGAAAACACAGATTTGTAATCTCTCTGCACAAGGAAGAGGGAGAGTAGGGGATGTGGATTTCTAAGCAGAGTTGTAAACATTTTGTCCTGTATATGAGATTGCATCTGTCAGATATTTTTTTCTTTTTTTTATTGTTAAAATAATTTCCTTCATTGGTTTGTAATAATGACATCCTTCCTTTTCTGGAAAGGCACTCAGTTAGAACTTCCACTAGCTTCCAGGAAATTGTGGATAAACATTATAATTTTTTATCTACTATTCTAATATTTGTTGTCAAGTGAGGAAACTAAGCTTATAACTTCTAGAATAATGAGGATGGTGTAGTTTCCCTGTTACTTTGTTGATGGAATTCATGTTTAAGCTTGTGCTTCCTGAGATGACCATATGCATCACTGTGTTGTCTTCTAAAACTGAAGAGAGGCCAGTGTTTTGGGAACTTGAATTCTTTATCCATTTATCAGTAGGACTGAATAAAACACAATGTACAGTTCTGGAGAAGAAGGAGAAGAGGAGAAGGAGAGGAGAAGAAGAAGGAAAGGAATAAAGAGAAGAAGGGGGAGGGGAAGGAGAAGGAGGAAAGAACAACAGTGAGACTTGCATAGGCTCCAAAATTATGGGGAAGTTTATTGTTTTTAGGGATACATTTCTTTCCATCCAGGCCTAGCAATAGCATTTCTCAAGACTAGAAATCTAAAGTCAGAGAGATTTTGCCTTGGGTTTCCTCTTGACCCCTGCAAAGTACTTAAACACATATTAAGGACAACAGAAATGAGCTGAGCACAGCACTGCTGTCTGCTCTGCTGGTGTAGATCAATTACTTTTATTTGGGCCACAATAGGACATGAAGAATTGAGACATCACAGTGACCTGGTATGTGAAACTCATTCTCACTCCGGTATATTTTCTCATATTGATGGCAATTTCTACCCAGAAAGCTGTGATAGATCAGTTGGGATGGCTTATGATTTTCATTCTATGTGAATGGTCCAGCAAAAGCCAAGCCCTCCATGCCCTTAAAACCACTCCTCCCTCTCGGACTTTCTCAGGGAACCGTAAATAACCAGTAAATCAACTTGATTATTATTCTAATCCAGAGGACATGCAATCATTTACATTTATACGCCAGCGATTTCTTTCCTGTTGCACTAGCAAGAGCTGGGAAATGATTCATAAGGACACAGAAGTTCTGGCACGGATGTGATGCAGCTTCAGCAGGTTTGCATGGTGTAGTGGGACGGACATATCTTCAGATGTATGGACACTGCCCTAGAGGTAGCCCATGATACCAGGCTAGTGCCAGCACATTCCGCATTGTTCTAATTCAGGGCAAGCACCAACCCCTGTGATAATAAATGTGTCTGGTGTTTATCTTTTTAGCAGGTCAATACTGAATGCCTTCTTCAGGGGAGGGGAGCCGGTTAGCTTCTCGTAATTAGTTTACTTCCCTCTGTTGGATCCCAAATGGATTCCTATACTATAAAACCACTTCTTTCTGGAACAGTTAGCAGTTTGGTTGTTTGCTCCCTCTTCCCAAACCTCCCCTTCCCCATGTTATTCCTTCCCTGGGGAGAAAGAAAAAGAAGAGAAAAAAAGAGATGGGAAAGGAAGGGAAGAAAGAGAAGAAAAGGAAAGAAGAGAGAAGAAAAGGAAAGAAGAGAGAAGAAGAGAGATGAGAAGAGAAGAGAAAAATACAAACCTGAAGGATTAAGATGATAATAAAAGGAAATGAATTCCATTCCTTTATATATTCCATAAGCAGAGTCAAAGGAAAGATACATCTCAAGTTTTGTTGGACTTACATTGTACATACGGTCATGACACTTTTCTTTTTTCTTTTTCTTTTTTTTTTTTTTTAACTTTGAATAAGACTTTGGCTTTGGGTATGGTTTTCTCAGAAAAGAATCTCTGGAGATTTCACTGCTCAGCTGTCAAGGTGAAAATGGTCACCACAATTCATGTCACTTCCCAAGATAATATGATTGTTATTATTTCTTATTAACTGAACAAGATGACAATCACAGATAGGCATAGGTTTATACCCCTTGGGGTTGTAACATTTTTTAACTTCCCAGGGACAATACAATCAAATCTATAAAGAGTATCTATACCCAAGAAATAAAGCAATCCAGGTTAGAAATACATTTCATTTAATAAAGTGAAATTTTGTATCATTGTAGGTTAGATATCAGAATTGTCTTAATGAAGACCTTTAAAACTGTACACAATGATTCTCAAACTTTCACCAACCTAAGTAAGGATGACCTAGGGTGTTTTTTTAAAAAGCATATATTCATGGTTTCTTAAAAACCAACCTAAGTAAGGATGACCTAGGGTGTGTTTTTAAAAAGCATATATTTAAAAAGCATATATTCACCTATAGAATCTGATTTGGTAGAAATGGTAAAAAGACCAAGAATCTGCATTTCAAAAAGTGCCCCAGGTAATGGGGTAGTTTGTAGAATAATCTTCAAAAAAAAAAAAAAAACCCAAAACAAAACAAAACAAAAAAACAGCTTACCCAGATGTGTATATATATATATATATATATATATATATATATATATATTTTTTTTTTTTTTTTTCTTTAGGCTAATAAAATACACATTGACCCTCACCTATGGATTGTGGTCAATTTTTCTGACATCATGGTTCTAATTTACTTTTCAAATAGAATCAAGAAAAAGACTATACTGTCTTGGGTAACCATAGTACCCTCATTAGGTCTTGGCAATTGTGATATTTCTCCTAAGAATAGTTTTTGGAATATTTTTGTGTGTCTTTAGTAAACATTCATATTTCTTGGCTTTAATTTTTCCAATTTGCTTCTTTTTAAAAAGTTTTTATTTTAATTCCAGTTAGTTAACATACGGTGTTATATTAGTTTCAGGTATACAATACCTGATTTCAGGTAAACAATATTTCAGTTTCTGGTATACAATACAGTGATTCAACACTTCCATATATCACCCGTTTTTCACATTTTTTTTAGCTTTTAATACATGCTTTGTATTTTAATAGATAAAAATTTCTAAACCATGACTGAGCATTTCAAAATTAGTAATAATATTCTTCTCTAGGGTACCTGGGTGGCTGAATCACTTAAGCCCCCGATTTTTTAATTCAGTTCAGGTCTTAATCTCAGGGTCATGAGTTCAAGCCCCACACTGGGCTCCACACTGGTTGTGGAGCCTATATAAAAATAATATTAATAGTAGTAATAATAATAATAGTATTCTCCGTTTCGTTTTATCCGAGTAGATATCAAGGGCAAAATATGTGCCCTACTACCTGTTAGGTTTTAATATAGTCATTCATTCATTCATTCATTCATTCATTCATTGTAGATTTCATAATTCCCAATGTAGTCAGTCTCAAGAAATGTTAAAATTTAATACAGGACAATGGGAAGAAGAATCATAGAAATGCAAAATCCCATTTATCAGCAGGTCACTAAAGAAAGGACTTGCCATCTTTGCATGGTTATGTGTCCCTTGGAAAGACATTAATAGGATCTAATAGGAGAGCATTGTTTCTCTTTTCTCTTCCCAGCCTGGTGAGATAGGGTGCTACAAAGTGGTTGCTTAGTAACTGGCCCAGTATGACCATTTTTCCTCTTCACATATGCAGATGTAGTTAATTGCCAGATTTTGAAATGATTGCAGTCATTTTCTATTTCAGTAACCTTATTGGTATAAGAATTATGGAATTTCTGAAATCAGATTTTCTGGTCTCGTCCAGCATATGATAATAACACTGTATTCTGTATATATGTAAACTGCATATGAGTTAAAATAGTAGATTTGGCAAAGGTCACTCAGAAACAAAAGAGTTGAGCCCAGGAGGCTTAAACCAGATCTACTTATTGCCTGATCCATGGCATGCTTCTCCATCCCCAGCAAATTACATCTGAATTTTGTTTGACTATCCTCACCATTAATTTATGTCCCTGATAACAAAACACAAAAATGACACTGGACACTCTCCCCTACACTTCCCATTAGTTCAAATTATTAAATGACACTTAGAGTGGAATTTTGAATAAGTTCCCCTAATTACTGACTTAAGGAAATGTAGGTAGATGAGATGAAAATCTCTCAGATGTTCTGCTCCTCGAAGAACGAGAATGAACAAATACCCCAGCAGCTGGATTATCTGACTGATGTATCTTTCATCTACATCTGGCTTTAACCTATGTTTGGGAAACTCTCCATAACTCCAAGTGACAAGATAGCCTGTAGTCTACTTCCATACCAAAATCGTTTTTTTTTTAATGTCTTTTGATCTTTGCCCCATTGTTTTTTAATGTGCTTTATACATTAAAGGAATTTTCATTATAAGTGTATAATTTCTTGATAAAGGAATTTGTTCTACTTTCAGGTCTATTTACTCTGTTATTTATTTATTTATTTATTTATTTTCAAACAAAAAAAATTTTTTTTTTTTTCATTGTCAGCCAGATTTTATCCTTGGTCTTATCCTATCTGTTGAATTCTGGACTCTAATTTTTTTTTTCCCCTGAAAAAAAACTTTTGAACTGAAATTCAAACCCAATTCACTATTCATTCTCTACGTTTTCACGTTAGAAGCTTTCTGTAGCTTCTTTTATATGCATCCTCTCCACACTTCTTTGCCTTAGAGTTTTCTCCAGAATATATATATATTTTATCCTTCAAATACCAGCTTAAAAGTCTTTTGATTGGGGCGCCTGGGTGGCTCAGTGGGTTAAGCCTCTGCCTTCAGCTCAGGTCATAGTCCTGGGATTGGGTCCCAAGCAACATGAACAGTTGTCTTTTTTTCTCAAATCATCCCCTCACGCTCTGAGGTTGTTACTTACATCTCAGAACATATTGATAAAAGTGTTTCAAAAGGTATTCAGGTCTGCCATGTCTGCCGTATGGTCTTCTACAAGTGATGTGATCTCTCCAGTCCTCTTTTACCCTTCTTGTGTTACATTCTTCCTATTCACTACCTGTGTATCTTTAAAAAAAAAAAAAAAAATCAATCTTGAACTGTTTTCTCAATCTTCTCTAAGAGTTCTTCATTTTTCCTAATAATTCAGTATATAAAGAGAAAGAGACTCAGAGCTCAACTCCTTCTCCCTGAGCAGGAATACTCCCTTATTTTGAAACATATGACAGATCAAAAAGACAATGAAAGCACATTCCTTACTACAGTAATCTGGCAGTGCCAAGAATAGAGCTTTGGTATCCATGCCTCTTAAATATAAAGACATATTCCAATGCTTCGTTCTATCTGAAGACTTTTCTTAAAGGTTATCATTCCCAAGCAACTAACCAGAGAGGAGGAGCCTGGAAACTGCTTTGAGGCCTGCTGGACTATGCCCCTGAGAGTCTTGGCTTCTATGTTGAAGTGTTAGAATTTACAACTGATCAGCATACCAATGATGTTTAAATCCAGCCTTCTTCTGTAAGAAGAACTATGGAAGCCCTTGCCTAAAAACTTATCGTTACCATTTGAGAGAAGAAGAGGAGGAGGAGGAGGAGGAGGAGGAGGAGGAGGAAGAAGAAGAAGAAGAAGAAGAAGAAGCAGCTGCTGCTGCAGGAAGGGGAGAGGGAAGGGGAGGAGGAGGGGAGAAGGGGGAAGAGGAAGAGGAAGGAAGGAGGGAGAGGATGAGGAGGAGGAAGGAGGAAGAGAGGGGATAGAAGGGGGAGGGGGAAAGGGGGAGGAGGGGGAGAAGAAGAAAGAAGATTCTATTTGTGTTCAGCGGTTCTTTTCATCTCAACACAACAGACAGTACCCATGGAAAGACTCAGGAGGCATTCTTGCTATGTTTGTATAAGTGTATAATGCCCAGGTCCTACTTCTCTCAGAGTCCAGCATTATAGGGAGAGGACATTTCTTTAGCCGTCCAAGATGAAATACTCTTAACACATTACACTGTGGTATAAACATAAGCCAGTGGGATATTTTTATTCGATTGCTTCCAAAACTCCTCAGCCAAGGGACAAGGGGGTGTGGGTGGTTACTGCTTAAAACTGTCATCCCCACACTACTTGAACCACTTGACAGCACAGTTGGGGACCAGACACAGCCCTTTTGTACTCATAGGTTCTGTTTTGCTCTGGACCAAAATAAAAAATCTTAGTGCACTGTGTGCATGGGTATATGCACACGTGCATATATGTGTAAGGAAACAACTGTTGAGATTGGCAAGAATACCCGGAAGAAAACACTTGAGATTGTTTGCATATTTGTTTGCTATATAAGAGGAAATATTTTAAAGAATATATTTTGTTCCAATATTCCCTTCGGATTCTGAAGTTTTCAAACTAAATACTTTTGGTGAGCAAAGGATGAACTTGTGTCATAAATTAATGTCAAAAATCCATGGTATATGTCTTCACACATATAAATTCTAGTGGAGGGGACACACATTTGGATTAGTAGGTAGAAGAAAAGTGGTGTAACAAAAAGAGAGCTTTCTTGATTTTCTCCAAGAGTAAACTTGAAACCAGAACCTTATTCCTACTGAGTTTTCCAACGGAGTGTGCACTGGGGAAAATGAGGGTAAGGAATAGATTAAGTTTTATCTTGTAGAAATAATTCTTTTGTAATATTTTACCCCAAAGATAATTTTCAACCTGTCTAATCATTCAATATAGATGGCTAATATAGATTTTGCTAATTTCATATGTTAATTAAATACTGACATAATTCAATGATGATAGTAAGGACAGACAGTCCATCCTTCTGTTTAAGGTAGGATCAATTTTCATCAGGATGAAAGAAAAACCTTAATGAAATGTATACTGTGGGGTAAAATATGAAATATTTCTCTCTCTTCCTTCCTCCCTATGTGGAAAACCTGTGGTTGGTCTTCTACTTAGTACCACATAAAGCCAAGGCTCTGATAGCCACATCATTTTCATGGCCTTTATCCTTAGTCTACTCAAATGCCCACCTCTTAACCCATTCTAGCTCTTTCTGGGTTCAGAGTTGACAGTATTTCTACTCTGAGTGTGGTTTGATCTCACCCTCAGACCTGACCCCAGAGACAGTTATTCTGTCTTTGACCTTAGTTAGACTCCATCCTTCAAGCATGGCTCAGGTACAACATTATTCTTCTGCTATCCTGGTCAAGAGCTCAACTGTTCTGGGCCCGGTCATGGTTACCACCAAAAATTCATCCTTACACAGTTTGGTTCAGTTGCTAGTTTAGCATCTAAGCAAACTCTTTCCACATAGGAGGGACACATTTACAACAAGGGCATTTCTGTAACATTTTCTCATTGTTCATATTTTACAGTTGTTTCAATCAATATACCTATTCATCCTTTCTTGGTAAACGTTGGTCTTCAAGTATTTATATAGTCCATTTGCAGATAGTGTTGTACACTGAAACTTGGTTGAGCCTAAAAATATTTTCCAAGAGACTTTATTACTTTCTCCTTCATGCAAGCCTTCATTTTGCTCTCAGGAAGGTAGGTCCCTTTGTGGATGATAGGATGAACTGTGTGTTTCTTGCTAAGTCATCATTCCCCTTGCTGCTGTAGGCCAAAAACCCACTTTAATGTTTCCTAAAGACCCCCATTTCTTTTTTCCCCACTTCTGCCTCTCTGCAAAGGCTGCCCTTCCATTTTTCTCTGCAGTTGGCATGTCCCATTTTTCCTCTTTACCTCTTCATAATCTTTTCAACCTTCCAAAGACAGGTAAGACAGATCTTCTGGCATAACTCCTTCCTTGCTTGATTCTTCCTCTGAATTCCTGCAGATCTGTCTTCAAGCTGGCTCCATAGTCATCTATGTAACCTGATTATTTTCTGTTGTTTCAGTATATATCTTATCTCATGTCCCCAGCTCAATTTTAAGCTCCCTGAAGGTAGGAATAATGTCTTTTTAATTTTTTTAAACATCTACAGTAATGATCAAACAGCAAGTTATCATCAGCACAAAATTATGGTGTTGCAGACAGACTTAAAACCATCTTAAGGCAGTTTTAGGAAAAAATACATGATAAGTAGTTTCATGCATTTTGAAGCCCATTTAAAACATAACTCCAGAATGTAGTTAGTCGATCACAGTATCCTCTGTAAAACACACCTATGAAAGGGGAAATTCATAATTGGAATTGCAAAGTGTTCTGCAAATAGGCATTGGTATATCAAATGCTGCCAACCCAATCCATTGCTCAAAGAAATGCATCTAAATAAGACAGTATGAGGAGTAGGCTGAGAGATGAAACAGGCAATGAGGTGGAAGGAGTCACAGCTGTTTCTTTTCATTCATTTGTTGGATTCTCTGTAAATATTGGTACAGCTTGCAAAGTGGGAAACAGCATTTCTGTAAATTAAAATGACTGCTCATACCCTGGCAAGAATATTGGGGGTCTGAGTGTCAGGCAAAGCGGACAATGACATCATACGCTGAGCGAGCTTCCCTTTGGCTTCCCCCAAATGCTCCAAATTCATTTGCTCCATAATATTTGAATAGATATTTTAAAGGAGCCAACTCTTTTACCCAGAAGGTATCCAAGTCTTGTTTGAGAATCATTTTTCTGCATCTTTCATTTTGCCACATGAATAGGGGATTGTTTACACTTTTATTTTCGGTTTCTTTTTTTTTTTTTTTTTTGCATGAAATTTCCAAATAGACAGATGTCTTTTGTAAAATTGAAATGACACATCGGAGTTTTAATGCTGTCTTTCTTGTATTTGCATATTTAATTACTTGCATCACATTTTATTAGTGTATTATCTGATGAGAAATTCTGACTAATTAATTTCACCTGGAATTCAATGCGGGTGTATGAAAAATTATACTTGGCCATTTGTAGAGACCAGCTGTGTATTAGAAATATCTGATCCCCATCTGCAGGATTAAAAAGAGTGAGAGAAAACAGCTGATTGTAAAAAAATAATAAATAAATAAATAAATTAATTAATTAAAAAAAAATAGTCCCCCCTTTTGCCCTGGAGGTATGATTACTGAAGGTATCCATTATTCCTCAGCCTATATTCTGATCATGAACTTGGAAGTTTTCTCCGAGCATCATTCGCTGGGACGACAGTCCTTTCCCTCATTTTGGTTTTAATTTGTTGTAACGCTAATGCGATGGGGTGCCACACGCAGACATGCGCTCACTGCCTCCAATTCCAGCCTGACTCACACCCAGCCAACCTCATTTGGACCACAAATTGCTTTGGCCTGGCCGACAGTGGAAACCAATAAACAAAAATCTGAGCGAGTGGGGGATTTCGTGTTAAAGGATAACCTCCAGGATGCACCGCGGCCTCTCAGAAATGCCAATGAGTCCTGCAGCATGCGTGTCTCCCACGCACACGCGCACGCCCTCACTTTGCTCTCGTTCTCTGTGTCTTGCTAGTATTTCGGTTTGGATTCTTTGTCTGCCCTGACAACAGATGGTGTTTTAATAAAGTCCAGTAGGAATATTACTGTGAGTAAACAATGCAGTGCATGCCAATTCCATAATTGCTGGGTACTGATTCAGGCTCTTACCTGCTCCATCCAAATTGGGAGGGAACCAAGTGTGCGTGCACCTACCGGCAGCATCCTGCTCGCCCGCAGCTGTGCTGGGCTTGGGCGGCGAGCCTCACCGTGGAAGGTAAATTGCGGTTCCTGTCATGCTTCTTGGCACCGGGTCTAGAGAACGGCTGCCATCTGGCTTGTCATCAAACATAGTCATTGAATCTCTCAGAGATGAAATGGCTTTTTAAAAAATCTTGCTGTTCAAAAAAAGAAGAAAAAAGAAAAAAATTGACACACATAAAGCTTATTATCTTTCTCTTTTCAGGCACTGTATATTCTAAAATAACAGTTAGAGCTTATTTGAGCAATCGCTTGCAGTGTTGTTTTTTTCCTCACTAATTCCCACGCTCAAAGGGATTTATAATCTAAACCTATTATATGCTAATGGAAAATTTAAATTCATTGGATCTGGCCAAGAAATCAATGTTCTCATTTGTTTCTCTCATTGGGGAAGGGTACAAAGTTAGGTTCACTATTTGAACTGTTTTAGATATCTTTTTTTTTTTTTTTGAATGGTATGCAAATATATTCTTAATACTTTTATATATTTATTCAAAAAGAGGGGGAAGGTGAAACACATGACTGTAATAATCCAAATGGATGCTATCTGTTCCTTCCCAGTGGTCTCCTTAAACTACCTGCTAACTAGAAGTCTCCAGGAAAATAAAAGAGGCTTGGCAGCCAGGAAGAAACAAACTCTGTGTTCACTCATTTTGTAAGAAGGCCAGCAGTCTGTGATATTTATCCAAGGATATCATATTTTAAGTGACATCTAGTTTCTTCAAATGTTGCTATTTTCAATGGAGTTCTAAACGATTTGGGTTGCATCTACCATGAGCATTATGGAAAGCCAAACAACTAGAGAGGATAGGATTGACGGAAGAGAGGGGTTAGTGTCCGCTGGCTGACATACTCAGAGAAAAACCTCTTGTTTCCTGGTTTCCCTGTTCAAGTAAGTAGAGCATATTAAACGGATAGGATACTAGACTGTTAGAATTTGTGCAAATTCCCTTTTGATTGAGGCTGCTAGCTCCCCAGATAGACTGATTATTACATGAACTGTTAGTATTACATCATTGTCCCTTCCATAGATTTTTTCTTTTAGGTAAAATGGTCCTTTTTTTTTTTTTATTTTTAGGAAGAATTTGAAACACATGTAAAAGCAAACTCATCTGTCTTACCCATTCCCAGCAACCATCATCCGAAGTTAATACTATTCTGCTCATACCCCACAAACTGCCTCTTCCTGGTTTTTTGGGAAGCAAACTTTATATGCCCATTCAAGTGTAACCATTTCTCCATCTTTAAAAGTTCATGACCTTACTTCATCCCTGTTCATTTTAATATTACTTTAAACTTAAAAATAAAAAGTGGCAAGACACTTCTAGAAGCTCTTAACCAAAATTTGCTGATGTTTTATGTTTGCTTCATTTATTTTATATCATCTCTCTATATGGTTTCAAATAAATGCATACTTTTCCAGAATCATTTGGGGGTGGATTAATTTTCTATTACTACTGTAGCACATTACCATAAAGTTAGTAGCTTAAAACAACACGGATATATTCTCTTATAGCTCTAGAACTCAGAAGTCCAAAATAGGTCTTCTGGAGCTAAAATCAATGTGCCAGGAGGGCCTTCTGATAGGTCTAGGGAGAATCTGTCACTTAACTTCCTGGGCTTTGATTGGTGGTTACAATTTTAGTTTCTAGAGGCGTCTGTGTTCCTTCTCTTGTGCTTCCCTTGCAACTCTAAAACTAGTAATTATGTCATTCTGAACTTGACTTTGTCCTCACTTCTTCTCTGATTCTGACTTTCCTCCCTCATTCTTCCACTTTGAAGACCCTTGTGATTACTTTGGGCCCACCATGATAAGCCAGGACAATCTCCCCAGTTTAAGATCCTTTACTTAATCACAAGTGCAGAGTCCTTTCTGGCTTATAAGGAAACATGCTCACAGGTGCTGGCATCCATAGGGCCCTTTTCTGCCTTCTGTAGAGAGTGCAGTAGAAATGGTGTGGTGTACACCCCACTTCTGCTAGTTTAGTGTGGACTTCCTGATAATGAGTTTCTTTGACATAACCACAGCAAAATGATCACAATTGGAAAATTATTTAACCCATACTCCGTAATCTAATTTCATCAATTCTCCCAATAATGCTCTTCATCCAATACCACATGAAATTGTGATCCCACAGTAAATTTGATTGTCATATATCTTTGATCTACTTTAACCTTAATTAGCCTTTCTTCTTTTTGTCCTTTACTTGACATTTTTGAAGGCCATTGGCCTGTGATTTCACAAAACATCCCTCCATTTGTATTTATCTCATGTTTTGTTCATGATTAGAATCAGGTTATGTCTTTTTGGCAGATACAATGGTTAAATTGTATATGTCCCTTGTCTAGGCTATGGTGCAAAGTTGTTTGATCAAATGCTAGTCTTGATTTTGCTTTGAAAGTATATTATAGATGTGATTGACCCCTACAATCAGTTGATTTGATTTTTTTTTTTAAGATTTATTTATTTATTTATTTGACAGACAGAGATCACAAGTATGCAGAGAGGAAGGCAGAGAGAGACGGAGAAGCAGGCTCCCTGCTGAGCAGAGAGCCCGATGCGGGACTCGATCCCAGGACCCTGAGATCATGACCTGAGCTGAAGGCAGAGGCCTTAACCCACTGAGCCATCCAGGTGCCCCAATCAGTTGATTTTAAATAAAGGCTATTACCCAGCATAATGGGAGTGGGCTTCATCCCATCCACTGAAGGCTTTAAGAGCAAAACTGAGCATTTCTGGGGAAGAAGGAATTCTTTCACAAAGCTGTAATATAGAAAACCTGCCTGAGTTTCCAGCCTGCAAGTTTGCCCTCCAGATTCTGGACTTGCTGTGTGCACAGCCATGTGAGTCAATTCCTTAAAATATATCTCTTTATATAAAAATATCCTATTGATTCTTTTTCTTTGGATATCTCAGACTGACATAGAAGGCATGAGAGCTAAGGTATGGTCCTCCCCAGTGCATCCTAAGTAGAGGTACATGAGGTCAGTTTGTCCCGTGCTGGGGACCTGAACACGGATTGCTTGGTTACAATGATATCCATCATGTCTTTCTACTATGAGGTCCTTTTTTTTTTTGGAATTAATAAATACCTTGTAGAGTGATTCTTTGAGATTGTGCACATTCAGAGTCCTCATTAAACTCTCCCTCATGTGTGTTAGCATCTATTCATTATTTTCTACTCCACCATTCCTTCTACATTTATCAGTTAAAATTTTACTGTGAGCAAGAGCTTTCTCTTCTCCTCCCTTAAGTGATTTGATCATTCATTTATTGATATCAGCTAAAATGTATGTACTCTTATTTTACTCTATGGTTATAATGATGGTATAATGCGGCAAGCTCACACTTACTCATGAAAAACAATTTTAAGCATCTCTTTACAAACCGTTTTCAGTGGTATAATGTTGGTAGTTTGAGATCACCCATATGGGGAAATATTTACACTGCAGAAATCAGCAAATACTGCCAACCAGGACCGCCCCCCACTTTTTTTTTTCCTTTTGGAAAACCAATTTACCAGCACACCACATGCTAATATGTTATTATCAATATTTATTTTAATAAACAAATTGTCTGAGGTTCAAATAGTGGGAACCTCATCAAGTTGTATCTTACATCCTTTGACATATCTGTATAATTCTTTGAGCACTTCCTTGTTTTCTGGATCAATATGATGTTCTAGAATCACCATGTCTTTTTCCTACTTTAGCCTGAAATCATTTTTTATTCCAAGGAAATCTGTTTCCTTTTCATTGGGATTCATGTTTAGAAATGAAGATGGGTGGTGAGCCTTTGTCAATGATACTGATATGTCATTGCTTCTTTAACAGAATATACAGAGATACACATATCTATTCATTTTTATATCTATACTAAAAGCAGTGGATTTATTCTAATACCCCCCCAATTATAATCTAATACAACAGGGCGAAACTTAATCTTCTTCCTTTCTATACTTTCTGTACTTCTCTAACAATGAGAAAACTGGCTCCTCTTATCTCAGGATATTTAATAATTTCCCCAACCTTAGAAATACACAGTGTAGAAATATATAGAAATCACAGGAAGTAATTGCAGAATTGCTGATTCATGTCACTGTGAAAAGCAATGCTAAGACGTAAAATTTTAAACATTTGTAATTCTTTTTTAGGGAAAGTTTATATCAAAATACATGCATTTTGAATTAAAAATTTAATGAGCTTTGAAAAATTTGTAAGTTCATAACCCAACATTTCCACAAAAATAAAGAACAATTGATCTCACAAGAACATTCCCTTGTTCTGCTTTTTAATTAACCTCCCTTTTTAGAGGCAATCGGATTCTGATGTGTTTCACCATAAATTAGATTTGCCTGCTCTTGAGCTTCATGTAAATGCACCATAGAGTAGGTACTATTTGTGTCCTGCTTCACCAAGCATATCTGTAAGGTTCATCCATGCTGTTGTGTAGTATTAG
Source organism: Lontra canadensis (assembly GCF_010015895.1). Classification (NCBI taxonomy): domain Eukaryota; kingdom Metazoa; phylum Chordata; class Mammalia; order Carnivora; family Mustelidae; genus Lontra; species Lontra canadensis. The sequence goes on from NW_022631015.1 coordinate 8,878,069, forward strand.
TAAGTTACTCGTTTTTTTTTTTTTTTAAGTTTTTTTTTTTTTTTTTTTATTTGACAGAAAGAGATCATAAGTAGGCAGAGAGGCAGGCAGAGAGAGAGAGAGGGGGAAGCAGGCTCCCCTCTGAGCTAAGAGCCCCATACGGGGCTTGATCCCAGGACCCTGAGATCACAACCTGAGCTGAAGGCAGAGGCTTTACCCCGCTGAGCCACCCAGACACTCCACTACTTTTTATTTTTGAATAATATTTCTAATATGAATATGCCACATTTGTTAATACATTTTCATGTTGATTGGAATTTTAGTTGTTTCCTGTTTTTGGCTACTGTGAATGAAGCCGCCATGCAAATACTCATAAGTTTTTTTGTGAGCAAGTCTTCATTTATCTTGAGAAAATACCTATGAGAATTGCTGGGTCAGAGTGTTTGAATACATTTAGATTTAGGTGAGAAAATTTGTCAAAAGTAGTTGTATATACCATACTTTCTCTTCTGATCAATACGGTATAATGGGAACTGGACTTACCCTCTAATCTTAAGTAACAGGCTACATTGGGCAAAGTATGTGAAACAAGGGATTTAAACATAGGACAGCTGACAGTATAGGATGGTGACCCTTTGATGAAAGAAAACAAAAAAAGAAAAAAGTGATCTACTAATTTCATCAGCTTTACAGACATCTTTAAAAAGATAATGCAGTGGGAAGGTTGAAGAGAGATTTCAGCAACAGCAGATTGAGCTAGGAGCTTCACTGAATTGAGGAGGAGATCACAGTGCAAAATTGAAGGTATATTAGAAGGTGCCCAACATCACCAGTTATCAGGGAAATGCAAATCAAAACCACAATGAGATCTCATCCCATACCTGTGAGAATGTCTGTTACCAAAAAGCAAGAGAAAAACAGGCATTAGCAAGCATGAGAAGAAAACAGATCTCTCATGCACTATTGGTAGGAATGTAAATTGGTGCAGCCATTATGGAAAATAATGTAAATGTTTCTCAAAAAATTAAAAATAGAACTACCATATGATGCAGAAATTCTACTTCTGGGTATTTATCCAAAGAAAATAAAAACCCTAACTTGAAAAGATATATGCATACCCAAGTTCATAACAGCACTATTTACAATAGTCAAAACATAGAACCAAAGGACCCATATTACTCAGCCATAAAAAAAGAAGGAAATTTTTTTTTTTTGCTAAAAAAAAAAGAAAGAAAGAAAAAGAATAGTACTTGAAAGGATTATGTTAAGTGAGAGAAATCAGATAGAGAAAGACAAATATTGTATGATCTCACCTATATGTGATGGAAAAAACAACAATAAAACAACAACAAAAAACCTCACAGATATAGAGAATAGATTGGTATTTGCCAGTGGTGGAGGGGGAGAGGTGGGTGAAATGGGTGAAGGTGCTTAAATGTATGAACCTCCAGTTATAAAATAAGTAAGTGTTGGGAATGTAATTTATGACATGATGGCTATAGTCAATAATTCTGTATTGTATATTTAGAAGTTGCTAAGAGTAAATCTTAAAAGTTCTTGTCACACACACACCAATGTGTAACCTTTTGGTGATGGAGAATAAGACTTATTGTGTGCCATCATTCTACAATATTGAACCATTAGATTGTACACTGAATCTAATACAATGTTATGTGTCAGTTATATGTTAAAAATTTTAAAAGAAAGATAAAAAGATTAAGTACAGAAGAAGAGGAAACTACACAAAGAGAAACCTTTGGGACTTATAGAGAAGTCCTGTGAGTCCTTGAGTACTGACTTCCATACATGTATGAGAAAATTTCCTGAGTCTAAGGAAAAAAAAAAAAATTCAAAGGGAGAAGTCTGAACAGTCCTGGGGCTCACCCAGGCCTGTAAATAGCTTGCATTCCCACCAGCCGGAGTGGAAAGATTTCATCATGCATGGGCTTCAGGCAGAATTCTTACAGTAGTGTCTGTTTAGTGGTTGGGCTGAATTACCCAGGGTAGAAAGACTGCCCTGAATATATGTCAGTATACTTAAAGAGCAAACTTTCAAAGAGTCAACTGATTCAAAGTACCTTAACTGCACAGTGAAACAAAATTCGACCTTTTTAAAGGGAATATAACAAAATCCAACACCCAACGATGTAAAATTCCATCATCCACTCAAAAATTATTCAGTACATCTTAAACTGTACATCTAGAACTAATGAAATTAAAAAAAAAGATTTATTTATTTATTTTAGAGAGAGAAATAGAGACAGAATATGAATGCAGAGAGGGGCAGATGGAGTAAAACTCAAGGAGACTGCGTGCTAAGTGCAGAGTCCTTCAGAGTCCTCTCATGACCCTGAGATCATGACCTGAGCCGAAATCAAGAGCCAGAAGCTCAATCAACCAGGTCACCCAGGTGCCCCAAACTAACGCAAAGTTATATATCAATTATACCTCAATAATTTTAATTAAAAAATTACTCAGCAGACAAAGAAGTAGGAAAAGTGGTTTATAAACAGTAGAAGAGTCAGATAATAGAAAGTTAACCAGAATTAGGAGTGATGATAAAGGTAACAGATGAGAAACTTAAAATGGCTTTTCTGGATATGTTCCAAAAGGCCAAAGAAAATGTGAGTATGATAAGGAGAAAAACGGATTAAAAAATGGATAAGGAAGTTGTGAAAGTGACTTACAGGGAACTTCCAGAAATGAGAAAAATAGTATATAAATAAAAATAGTAATATAAATAAAATAGTATATAAATAGTATATAAAATAGTATATAAATAGTATATAAAATAGTATATAAATAAAAATAGTAATCCTCCCCCCGCCACTTGTAAGGTAACAAAATATCTTGCCATCCATAAAATGGATGTTAGAAAAAGACACAAGAATCTTCATTCATAAAAAAGGAATTTCTTACTCACAGTATAGCAAGAAGCATGAGCATCATGTTTTAGTTAGTTCCCTAGTCCCTCACATCCTCCCCCCAATGCAGGGGGACTGAGGTAGAGGCTGTATATGGGTTTGTGTGAGAGCTGAGGAGCCTGAGCTTAGAGAACTTGGGTTTTTTAAATTGTCTACAGGCAAATCTACCTGGACTTTGTTCTATTTTGCCTTCTAGAAAATATACACACGAGTATACCACTCCATCAGCTGTTATAAATTAATATGATCAACAGAAGCTAGAAAAAAATACATTCAGGGGCATCTGGGTGGCCGAGCTGGTTAAGCATCCGACTCTTGCTTTGGCTCAGGCAATGATCTCAGGGTTGTGGGATGGAGCCCCAGTAGGGCTCTGCACTCACTGGGATGTCTAAGTTTCTCTCCATCTCCCTTTGCCTCTCCACACCATGCATTCATGCTCTAAAATAAATACTTTTTTTTTTTTTTTTTAAGAAATGCATTCAGTTTTTCTTACACAACATTTAATTAAGACTACGATCAACAGACTCCAAACAGCAGGTTGAGAGCAACCTGTAGCATTGACTTCAACCATTCCCTATGGGGTTCCAGATCCGGTTAACTGAACAATTCCCATAAAAAGTCATAATGTACCTTAAACAGCCAGGTGGATTTCTCTTTACATTTCTGAAATGACTTGTCCACGTGACCCAAAGCATTAAACCAGGTGAAGAAGGATGCATTACCAATTTCACAGACTGTACCTTGACCAACAAGAAGGAATTCTGGGTCAATGCTATAATCCATAACAACCCTCACTTTTGAGTTGAGGCTGACCTATAGTTTTGCAGGGATGAGATAATAGTCACTGATCACTTCAGGTAAAGTCAAGCACAAATTTTGTCCCATCTGTTTTAATCAGATGATTCCAGTTGGAGGTAAAACTGCCCACACAGTAAGCATAAACAATGTCACTCTACAAAGTATCCCAGATAAACATAGGAAAGCTTATTTTGGAGAAAACTCTCTCTCTCTCTCTCTCTCTCTCTATATATATATATATATATATATGTATATGTATATGTATGTGTGTGTGTATTTGTATTAAGAAAATGTCCTGTAATCTTTAAAAAATTATTTCACCTGAAGCAGGTTCTTGAAATTTGTCAGGAATTTGCAATTGTTTTACAGATAGTCATATGATTTTTTTTCTCCTTAGCTGTAGTGAAATGGTAAATTACCTTAATGTATCTGTTAATGATGAATCAACCATCATTCTGAAAATCCATTTCCATATAATGTAATTATTTTGTTGGACTTAAATTTATATCATTTTGCTATTCATTTTCTATTTTTCATCTATCTTTGTTGTTGTTATCCCTCTACTCCTACTTTTTCCTCTTATTTTAAGATAAGAAAATGTATTCAATTTTTATTCCTCTACTGCATTTTTAAATATACCTCTTGGCATTTTTTTTTTTTTTTTAGTTGTTGCTTTTGATGTTGCTATACATATCTTTAACGCTCCTCTCTTTTGGGGATTCCAAAAGATTCTATCCATCTTTTTAATACTTTACTTTAATACTTTTACTTTAATACTTTTAATACTTTTTAATACTTTGAAAGATGTGTTTTCATATTAGGTTACTTTATTCATTTATTTTCACATTGAGTGACCCTCTCTTTTTTTTGTCTCTGATCTGCTATTAATTCCATTTTTTATTATTAATTTACTGAAAAGTCAGTAAATTTTCATCATAGATATTATAATTGCCATTGTAGAATTTTCACTTTTATTGTTTTAAATAGTTTCTATTTGTCCACAGACCCCCCATCTGTTCATTAATTAAGACCATATTTTTCAAGACCTTAAATGTATTTAAAATATCTGTGCCTTCTTAAATATATTTATAATATCCCTGTCTTCTAGTTTATGAGATAATGTCATCTACATTATCTCAGGGTCTTTATCTCTTTTTCTCTTGACTATGGATAACATTTCATGTTCTTTCATTCTCTAGTATTTTTTATTTATTCTAGAGATTATAGTATTTTAAGAAGTTGGGATTATGATGCATCCCTTTTGAGTTTTTTTGAGAATTTTGAGTTTTGTTTTGGTAGGCAGTTAACCTATTAAATGATCATTTTGGATTTGTTATGTTTATGTTAATTTTTTTGTTGAGTTAACTTATTTTTGAACTTAGTTATATAGCATGCCCCTTATAAGCTATGGTTTTCCCTTGTTAGGCATGATTGTCATGAGTTTCTAGTGACTACCCATGGTGTTTGTTGCGATCTCTGTTCAGATAGGGCTAGAACTTAAAAATCACCCAGGTCTGCATAATTTCTTGCATCATTCTCAGCCCTGCATGTGATCTCTTCCAGGCCTTGTGGGATCTTGTGCTGTGTATGTTCAGTCAAGCCCACAGCTATATGAATCATCATGCAGATTTCTGGGTGCTCCACTCGGTAAAGCTCCCTCTTCTGACTACCTTATACTTGTAGTTCTAGCCACTCCAGCAGCCCATGACTCTGATAGCTGCCTCCTTCATGCAATAAGGCTGCTACTACTATCTTGGACACTTGTCTTCTGTGATTTGTGGCAGGATAATTATCTTAACAGGAACTCAGAACAATTGTGGGTTTACTGTAGGGTTCAGATCACTTTTTTACCCTCTTCTCAATAATCACAGACATGAGATACTTATTGCTCAATATATGAAAAGAGATGACTTTATATTTTATGTAATTTTATTTTTGTTTTTGGTATGAGGACAAGTCTAGTACCAATTACTTTGTCGTGGCTACAAATTGGGACTCAGGTGGTTCTCTTTCACAATGTAATAACAGGCAAAAAAAGAGCATATTTTGACTAATCTGAGATTGTCTTAAGTAAGTTGCTTTTTTTTTTTTTTTGCCTCAATGTTTTACTTGGAAACAGGATTTGGTTGCATGATAAATGATGCTACCTTTAATAATTAGTATTCAGCAATATTTATTGATCATATATTTAGTGTATAGAGAGAAAATCAGTACAATTAGTGTGCTGAGACATACTGAAAAGATCATTTACTTCAGTTACAAAAAAATGTGAATTGTTTTGGGAAAGCCTGTTTATTTTATAATTTTAAACACCAACTGAATGGAAATGGGCTTATAGTTACACATCCTTGGAATCAAAGGAATATCAGAATGACTGGGTAGATAAAAATTACTGCTCCTAATATAATGGGAGAGCATGAGAAGGGAGGAGAGGCAGAAGCAGGCTCCCCTCTAAGCAGGGAGCCTGATTTTGGGCTCAATTCCAAGACCCTGGGATCATGCCCTAAGCTGAAGGCAGGTGCTTAACTGACTGAGCCACCCAGAAACCCAAGAGTTCAAAATCTCTTAAGAGCAAAAACATGGTTATGTTTATTAAAATACAGATTTCATAGCCCCACCTGAGAACTAATAAATAGCTTCCTGGATTGGGGACAAGAATCTGCATTTTTAATAACCACATAGGTGATCTTTGTAAAAAAAAAAAATAACATTTTTGAAATTTATTATCTGGAAATCCTATTTTGTGTAACACTTAAATAGGATTTTTCTCCAGTTCTTTTCTCCTTGATTACATTTTAATCTCTAAATATTGCCCAGATATTTTACTATACTTCTGTGACAAGAGAAATAACTCATCAAATACACTAACCTATAATGATATTAATAGTCTAGATGAGATGTTGCTATTAAATTTCTTCTCTACAACTTAAAATTAGACATTCTCAGTAATCCAATATGATGATGCCTAGGGAAACCAGGATTAAATAGCATGATACATGAGAATTTAGTCTTAGGCTTCTCACCAACTGCAAATGGGAATCAAGAGAGATCAAATAGTCCAACTTCTATGTCATTTTTTTTTTTTTCTGATGGCCTTTCTTAACTAGGTTCCTCACATGAACCATAATACAGAACATGATTTGAGCAACTATTTTCTCGTTTATTTCCCAGGAGTGGTATATAACAAGAACCACTCTGAATGTAAAAAAGACAAGTCAAAAGTCAAATGTAAGGCATTATCAGTGCTTAATTATTTCATGGAGGGAAATATGAAAACATTTGTGGATGTTAATAGTATGCTGAATAGAAAGCAGAATAAAAAATGAGCAAGGGATCCAGAAAACTTGCTCACTTGAATCACCAAGATCTGAGTCGACTGATAATATATCCATTCTTGCTGGTGCCATTTTGAATTTTCCCCTCTCTGGGAAATAATAGAACTTACCTATTGTACATTATTGATCATGAAATAACATATGCAAAACTCCTTGTCACGAAATAAGGAGTCAATAGATGGCTCTAATTAATGTTGATGATGAATAAATTACTGAAAGAGAGAATAATACCTATGTTGAAAGAAAATTATTATATTTATTTTTTAAAGATTTAATAATTTTTATTGGCTTACAAACAATTTGGAGATAAAACACCTCAAATTTCTTAAATTAACTATTTTTCTTAATCACTAACTAGGAGAACTCTACTTCTATAATTTATACTTTTCCTCAAACTAAACTCACCTGTGACAGTCTGAAAACAGGTATTAAAATCTTCACTTTGCCATGGTGTAAGAGTTGAGCAAAACTTCCTATTCCAAGAACATCAAAGTGTATCACTTTTTTGAATCATGATTAATGCCATTAAGGTCTATATGCACTTTCCGTATTTAAAAATGAACTTTTTCCATGTACAGTGACCTGTAATGCTGTGTGCTTTACTAAGTTTGCAAATATAATTAATAGGCCTCTCTAATGACTTGTGATTCTATTTAAAACTCTAACTTAGTGACTATCTCAACACTTCTTATTTTGAAGCTGGTTTTTTTTTCATCATATTTCTTATAGATTTAGATAAATCTGACCATTTCCTTGTTTTGAGTACTAGTATTCTAAAAATGCCCGGTATAGTCTTGTGATTTCTGGTCTCCTTGAGAATAGAATTTCATGTGATCATACCAGTATCCATGTCTGTTGACAGCTACAGTAATGATATGTCAACATTTTATGAATAGTTAGCTTTGAGAAACACTCACATACCAGGATGTGGATTTTTCAAAAAATTTAATGTGCTGCCATCTGACAGCAACATAGACCTTTGTAGAAAAAATATTTTCTTTCTCCTATATTGACCTATAGTGAAATAAAGATTTTACCAATATGAAATTTCTGATAACTGGCTCCTTACTCATAGGAATAGAAAACTAGATAGCTTGCTTGTTTGCTTTCTCTCTCTCTTCCAAATACTTTGTGTTGCTGGAAATTAATGATGAACTATAGTTCATTCTTGACTTAGGACTTTGAAATCCTTTAACAAAGACCAAGATTTTTGCCTACCATAACAACTCTTGTTATTTGGTATCCAATATTGGAGTGTTTAGCCATGTTCACTCTAATTTCTGCAATTGACTAACTGCAGCTAAATTTCTTACTGAGATTCCCTTTCTAAGACTGCATTCAGTAGTACAGCTTGATGTCTGCCATATCCTTCATTAATCAACTTTTGTGAGGATGACAACCTTTTGTTCCATCTTATTCAGACTGTCTTACTATTCATTCTTTCACTGTTGCTTTTATTTTTAAGGCCAAGAAAGGAGAAACACATGTGACCTAGTTTTACAAAACGTTGCTAGCTACAATCAGTCATACCTACTTAAAGACTTGAAACTAACAGTTAAATTACAGACTACTGTGTATTCTATTTTTAACAAAATATGTCTCCTCTTGAGGAGATGAACACAAATTGTTCATACATTTTAAGTTATGTAGATTCTCAGATCCTACCTAAATAATGAGTATCTTTTTCAAAAGTAGTCCTGCCCATCCTTTCCCTGGTTCTACAATTTTGAATTTCTGTTTTATTTATAAACAGTAATCTATATTTGTGCTTGCTTATAAGGCTTTCTGATACTATTTCATTTGTTCAAAGCCATATATTTATGATAAAATCCATGTATGTATGTATATGTGTGTGTGTATATATATACACGCACACACACACACACACACACACATATATATATATAATATATATTGTACTTGGTAAAATATGTTGGGGACTTTTATCTTATGCTTATGATGCAGAAAGCTGGAAAAACTTAGCTCCCATGATTAAAAGAAGACAGAAAATTTACAAAATCACAGCCTTTTAAATTCCACCAGAAAGCTGGAATCACAAGGTCAAAAAAAATAACTTAAAAGCTAATGAAAAATTGGCATCTCCAAGGAAAGAGGGTGAACACTGTCCTATCTGAGGCAGATTACAAGCAACATACAAACCAAATGGATGATTTTAGCTAGATTTTCTAATGAATTACTAGAAGCTAAATGTGGAATAGTGTTGGAAACTACAATCTCTGAGAGCTTCTCACCCAAGGGGATTCATACCACAGACTTATTGAGAGCTCATGAGCAAGAATGATGGCAGAATGAGAGTCTCTAGAAAGCCTACTTTGTTATGCAGATCTGGAAGAAGGTAACAGTATTGATGTGGACCAAACTGAGTCCTTCCGTCATATATTGAGGTCTTAACCCCTGATGTAACGGCATTTGGAGATAAGGTCTTTGGAAGGTAATTAGGTTTAGATGATATCATGAGGATGGGGCTCTCATAATGGGATCAGTGCCCTTATAACGAGAAATACCAGTCAGCTTACTCTTCCACTCTCTCTCTGCCATATGAAGACTTAGCAAGAAGGCAGCCATCAGCAAGTCAAGAGAAAGGCCCTCACACGAACCCAACCATACTAATATACTATTAGTGGTCTTAAGACTCCAGAACTGTGAGAAAATACATTTCTGTTCTTTAGACTTACAAGTCCATGGTATTTTGTTATGATAGCCTGATCAGACTAAGATAAGGAAGTGTCCACTACAAAAAAGGCATGAAAACCCACCAAAATCCTTTTACCTATCACCCCTATAGAACAAATGACTTAAGCTACCTGAAAAAGGTGGACATCCTGTCCCCTAAGACTACAGGTGAAGACCATTGCATATATAGACATAGAGGGGAAAAAAAAATCAAAACCCAATCACTCTTTATCCCTAAATAAAGAGGTTGATACCTCTGGAAAAGGGGCAGGGATATGTCTTGGTCCCACACAGTCAGAGTTCGTCCATTGCTAAGGACAGTGCAATACAACAGAGAGGTCCCCATTACTCAGTCTCAGGGATTCAGTGCCTGGATAAGACTAGTGATTAAACATAGTGAGATAATCCTTCTTTTCTCCTTTTCCCAGATGAGCAAGTATGAAGTAACAATCACAGGTTGGAGAAACTCGAGAGTATGGAAAGAAACCTTCTCTGAGGCACAGGTTCAAGAAGACCTAAAGTTAAAACTTAATAGTGAGAAAAATCCTCTGGCAAACTAGCCATACCTAAATTATAATTTAATGCTAGCAGAATCTTTTTTTTTTTTTCTTAAGATTTTATTTATTTACCTAGGGAGAGCATGAGCAAGAGGGAGAGAGAGAAAGCACACAAGCCAGGGGAGGGGTAGAGAAGCAGACTCCTCACTGAGCAGGAAGCCAGATGCAGGCCTCGATCCCAGGACTCTGGGAACCTGACCTGAACTGAAGGCAGACACTTAACCACCTGAGCCACCTAGGAGCCCGTGCTAGCAGAATCTTAAACCCGAATGCACTGAGTCTTACAACAGTAACAATTAAACTAAATCTACCTAATTCCTGGTGGGATTGACTTAAACTATACTAAAAGCCTATCCCTCTCCCCAATCCCCCCAAAAATGTGTGTTCATTCCAGGCATACATGCTACTTCCATTCCTATTGTTCTATCCAATATGCCACCATTCAATTAAAAATGATAAAATACACATACAACCAAGAAAAATATTACACTGTCAAGAAACAAAACAATCAATAACATCAGTCTCAGATGTGACACATTTGTTGGGAATATCAGAGAAAGAATTTGAAATGATGATGTCTAATATGTTAATGTCCTCAGTAGAAGAGGTGGCCAATATGCTGTTTAGATGGTGAATCTCACCAGAGAGATGGAAAACTCTAAGAAAGGAAATAATAGAAATGCTAGAAATGAACAAATCATAACATTAATGATTGCAGTGGACTGAATAATAGATTCGATAGAGCTAAGGAAAAATTAATAAACTTCAGGCTGATCAATAAAATGACACAAACTAAAACACATACAAAAAACTGAAAACAAAAGAAAATAGAGCATCTAAGAGATGTGAAATCCCTGAAGGAGACATAAAGAATAGTATGGCAGAGTAATTTATATTTGAAGAGGCAATGGCAAGTATCTTCAAAAACTAGTGAAAGAAAAATTAGTGAAAGAAAATTAGTGAAAAATTAGAGAAAGAACAATTAGAAAGAAAAATAAGAGATAACATTACACTGGGCCTACTTTGAAGAAATGTTAAAGGAAGTTCTTCAAGGAGAACAAATATGATAACAAGCAAAAACATGAATCTTCACAAAGCAATAAAAAGTAGTGTAAAGGATATAAATGAAGATAAGGCGCGCCTGGGTGGCTCAGTGGGTTAAGCCTCTGCCTTTGGCTCAGTTCATGGTTCCAGGGTCCTGGGATTGAGCATCGGACTCTCTGCTCAGCAGGGAGCCTGCTTCCCCCCCACCTCTGCCCCCACATGCCTCTCTGCCTACTTGTGATCTCTGTCTGTTAAATAAATAAATAAAATCTTTAAAAAAATTAAAAAATAAATGATGATAAATATAAAGTTTATTTTTTCTTAATTTTAGTTGCTGTAAATGATAACTAACTTCTCAAACAAATATATTAGTGATGCACTTTGGTTTTATTGTGTATGTAGAAGTGAAATGAGTAACGAAAATGACACTAAGGGGGGGGTTAAGGGGGTAGGAGAAGATTTAATGAAACAAGATGGGATTGGGAGGGAGACAAACCATAAGTGACTCTTAATCTCACAAAACAAACTGAGGGTTGCTGGGGGGAGGGGGGTTGGGAGGAGGGGTGGGGTTATGGTCATTGGGGAGGGTATGTGTGCTATGGTGAGTGCTGTGAAGTGTGTAAACCTGGCGATTCACAGACCTGTATCCCTGGGGGAAAACAATATATATGTTTATAAAAAATAAAAAATTTAAAATTAAAAAAAAAACACTCAAAAAAAAATGACACTAAGGTTAAGAAACAATCTTTTATTATAAGTTTCATACACTGTAAGTGAAGTGGTATAATATTATTTTAAGGTAGATTGTGGTTAATTAAAGATACATATTACAAATCCTGCTTAAACTACTAAAAACATTGCAAAGATTTAAAATACATAAGTCAACACTGAAGATAAAATGAATTTAAAAACAATTAAATTGTTAAAAAGTAGCAGAAGAGAGGAAGAAACAAGCATGCAAAGGAACAAACAGAAAATATATAACAAGGTTATATATTTTATTCCAAAGATCTCAATAGTTACCTTAAATGTAAATGGCCTAAATAACCAATTAAAGACAGAGATTATCATGTTAAATAAAGAGAAAAAAAAAGCAGTGAGTGTATGCTGTCCAAAAGAAAACCAATTTATGTATATGTACTTACATATATATATATGCATATATATATATAATTATACATATATGTGAAATATAGATGTACAAAAGTAAAAAGCAAGAAGAAGGAAAACCATAAAACCATGTAAATGTGAATGAATAGTGTTGAAGTGATAGCTATATTAATATCAAATAAAGTATATTTCTCAGAACAAGAAAAATTATCAGGGATAAAGAGGAACATTACATAATGATGAAAATGTTGAACAGCAAGAAAACATGAATATCTAACTATATGCACATTTAAAAACACAGCTTCAAAACAGTTAAAACAATTCATAGACGGGGGTCTGGGTGGCTCAGTTGTTAAGTGTCTGCCTTCAGCTCAGGTCATGATCCCAGGGGCTTGAGACTGAGCCCTATATTGGTCTCCCTTCTCCATGGGAAGCCTGCTTCTCCCTCCTGCACTTTCCCTGCTTGTGTTTCCTCTCTCACTATGTCTCTGTCAAATAAATAAATAAAATCTTAAAAAAAACAAAAACAAAACAACAATTCATAGAATCAAAAGGATTAATAATCAAAACCACAATATTTGTCCCTTCCAATATTCATCCTTTAGTAATCATTAAAATAAATAGACATAAAGTTAGTAAGTAGAAGACCCAAACGATGACCACCAGTTTAACCTAATCCTCGTTTTTATAAGACATTAAACCTACCAGGAGCAGAATATACTTTTTAAAATTTTTTCCAAGTATACTTGGACTATTAAGCAATAGTCCAAAATTAGGCCATATTCTTGGCCTAATCAATACTTTTTAAAAAATAAAGGAACTTAACTCATACAAAAGGTCCTTTCTTATTAGGATATAATTGAAATAGAAATGCATAACAGGAAGCTATTCGGGGAAATGCCCAAATATTTGCAATTAAAAAAAAAGGTTTTAAAGCTATAGATCAAATTAAATATCACAGTGAGGATTAAATAAAATGAATTGAATGTGAAGAAAACACAGCACATGGAGGGAATTAAGGCAGTGCTTATAAGAGAATATATAACATTAAGTGTTTGTATTAAAAAATTTAAAAAAAATTAAATCACAGATTAGACATTACCTTAACAAACTTGAAAATGGACAGTATTTATTTATTTTTTAATTTTTAAATTAACATATAATGCATTTAAAGCCCATAGAAGTAGAAGGAAAAATATAATGAAGATTGGCATAGAAATCAATTGAACTGAAAACAAAAAGGCAAGGGGAAATAATATTAAAAGTTTGTTCTATGAAAAGGTTAATAAAATGCTAAACCTAGAGTCAGAATTGCCAACCAGTAAAAATAGAAGACAAACCCCACAAACATTAGGAATAAAAAAATGAATATTATTAAGACTATACAGTAATGGAATAACTAGTAAGAAGATACTAGAATACTCTATGTCCATAAATTCCACAATTTAGGTAAAATAGACAATACTTAATGTTCACCCATGATGAAATGTCCCAGCTAAAATAGAAATAGAAGGAACATTCTAATTTGATAAAAAGGAGTCAGTGAAAAACCTATGACTAGAATACGTAATTGATTGATTTTCAAGAATGTTATAAATGCAATTTAATGGAGAAAGAACATTCTTTGCAGCAGATGGTGCTGGAAATTTTTTATATACATATGCAAAAAAGAGAGACTCACAACACATATGCAACACATATCTCAAAACTTACACAAAAAATAACTAAAGATTGGGGCACCTGGGTGTCTCAGTAGGCTAAGCTTCTGCCTTCTGCTCAGGTCATGATCTCGGGGTCCTGGGATCAAGCCCCACATGGGGATCTCTGCTCAGCAGGGAGCTTGCTTCCCCACCTCTCTCTGCCTGCCTTTCTGCCTACTTGTGATCTCTTTCTGTCAAATAAATAAATAAAATCTTTGAAAAAAAAGTTACTTGGTATCACCAGAGTTTATAAACAGTAGGGATTTATCTATTCTAGGAGATTAGACAAGGCATCCCTGAAAAGGTAAGTTTTCAACTGAGATCAGGAGTATGAAGTGAATAAATGGTAGCTTGACATACTCAGGAGGGGAAGTAGTCATAGCTAAAGCAGCAGTATATTCAAAGGGCCTGTGGTGGAGAAATGGTGTTTAGTTGGAGGATCAGCAGGAAAATCAGTGTGGTGCTCTGGGCAGGGAAGAACTGGCATGGCAAAGGCTTGGCTGAAGACTGTGGGTCACTGGGAGTATTTAGGTCTTTACCTTAAAACTAATAGGAAGCCTATAAGAGTTTTTAAGGGAAAAGAAGAGATGTTAAGTGAGTGGGTTGGGTGAGTGATAGAATACGTTTAGAGATGCATTTTAAGAGCTCACTCCACACAAGTGTAGAGAATCTACATTGCTCAGCTAGTCAGTGATGAGACTGACAGCTCGGATAAGACAGCGTGGAAGGGAGAAGAGCATAGCTGAGAAATACGCAGGATGCCTACGCCACAGAACCTGGTGATGAATGGGAGATGGGGAGAAAGAAAGAGGAGCCTTTATAGATGACTTACCGGTTCTGTCTTGCCAAATCAGATGGCTATTAATGCCCTTTACCAGGAAATCACTGGGTGGAAATCCATCTCTGTCAGGACAGATCATGACTTTGTTAATTTATATATTTGTGCCCAAGTGTTTCCTGAGAATCATACAGCAGAAACTGCTTTATAGGCAAAAAAAAAAAAAAAAGAAAAAAGAAAAGAAAAAAAAGAGAGAGAGAATCTTTGTTCCAATATAACTTTCCTCAGATTTGATATTCTTCTTATCTTTAAGCCCATGATTCAATTATTGTAAGGTAATAAATTTGTATGTAAAGTAGACCCACCTCCCTTTCAAAAGTGTATAATTTATGGCAGTTGCCACAATATTTAAGAGAGAAACTACCCTTTTCAGCTTTGTTTGAACAACTGTGTGACCTAAATAATGCCTTATTTACAGCCTAATTCAAATGGTTCTGGAACAACTTCAGTAAAATAGGAACATAATTGCATGTGGTTCAATTTATTTAAACAAATCTACCACTTGCTATTATTCAATAGGGACTGAAGTTTCAATCCGTGATCTATGGCAATATTTAAGAATCCTATTTGTAGACAAGTTCAGATTAATGACTTATAGAATCATGTAGAAGTAACAAAGGCATGTCTTGTGTTTGGTTTTCCTGTCCAACCGTTTCTTTGGTTCAATCTTTGATGAATTTCTCGGGCCTTTCAACCACATCACCCTAGACACAGTCAACTTTAGGAGGCTGCTACAGCTGGCGGTATGTCTTCTCTCTTATCTCCTTATTTGTCACCTCATCTCCAGTTGAAAGCAAGGACATATATCGCTGCATTCTTATTTATAAGTAGGTAACCTTTATCTGGAGGGTGATGGGGGAAAGAGAAAAGTGGGTAAGAGGTTGCCTCTACCAGTTTTATTGATTGTGTGCCCAGGAGTTTGCATACCATCCTATCATCCTCTCTTCTCTTTCCTTCTGCCTTACTTTGCAGCTACTAGTCCACTGTAATATTCTGTTCCCCACACCCAAGAGCAGGAAATGGACCATTTCCTTGTTTAGATGTTCTTTATGAATAATTATGTCTCTAGAGAAAACTAGACTTGGTTAAATACTATTAGTGGGAACTCAGTTGTTGCTGAATACAATCGTAGGAGGAGACTATATGGTCCTACCATATATAGACCCCCAAAATCTGAGCACTAAAACAAACCAGCAACCTCCTGCATAATGCCCATGCCACCAAACCCCTGATTTTCACCTCTTCTGTACTTAGATCTCCTCACTCAGCACTCTTCTTTCTTTGGTGACCCTGACATGCCTGTCCACACAGCAAACTAAGAGAAAGAGCAGGGTGAGTCTGGTACAGGTCAAGGACAGGAACTTTCACCAGGACAATGGAGTTAATCATCCCTTTGAAGTGAGGTGAGCAGAAGAGAAAGGAGAGATCTGGCTTAATCTAGGAGTCATGGATTATATTCTTGTACCTTCTTTAAACTCCTGTAGCTATTGGTTAATATTACTTATGGAGGTTATTTCTATCTCCAACATATACCACTCAATGCCAGCAACCTTTATCAGCATGACCACTGTGATCACATATCAACCAATCTTATTAGATCCTGATTCAATTACGCTGGGGGAAACCCCCACATAATACTTGCAAAACTATTTGAAATTTGAATAGATACTTGATAATAAGAACTAGTATCATGTTGAGGGTGTGATAATGGTTTAGGGTTATATTATAAAATAATATTTATCTTTTGTAGTATGCATGTTGAACTATTTGGAGACAAAAAATGATGCCTAGGCCTTCCTTCCAAATAATGCAAGGGTGGAAGTAGATGCAGGTTTAGATGAAACAAGATTGTCTGTAAGTTTTTCACTATTAAAGTTGAGTAATAGGTTCATAGGGATACATTACATAATTTTAAATACATATTTGATTTTTTTCTTGTTAACATGTGAAAATAGTAATCTTTGGCATTTATCAAGCATTTATTTCATGTCACCGACTTTAAATATATTTTTCCATTTAATCCCAACATTGAGTAGATTGGTATTATTAATTTCATGTTATACCTGAGTTTGCTAAAATCAAAAGAGATAAGGTACATAGCTGGGAGGATAGCAGTTCCAGGCCCATCTGATTCCAAAGACTGCCTCCTTTCTACTACAAAGGACTGTGAATAATTTCAGGGCTATTCCTTCGGAAGAGTGATCGCTTCCTCTCCTACTGACAGACATTGACATTACTATTTGGTTTGCCTTCACAGGTATGACTCACCTGTGTGATGATAGTTTCAGATATGTCTCTTAAAACTTCTGCCATTATAAAACATCAGAGAAGCCAGTTTGATTAGCAAGCATGATGAAATGATTAGCTAGAGATGTCATTTTCCTATTTCCTTCATTTCCCTTTCTGTATGGTACCAGAAAAAATAAAAAGTATTGAGAAGGTCATGTTACTTGCCTGTAATTTTTCACTTCTTAATTAGTGTCATATACATATACACATACATATATGTGTATATACATATACATATACACACATATGTATATAAATACATATACATATGTATATGTACATGTGTACATATGTATGTACATACATATGTGTGTGTGTGTGTATCAATGATGGGTATAAACAATGGGGCCACCTTGGCCCATTTTTAAAGAAACCTTTGGTTACCACCTTGTTGGCAATCGTTATTGCTGCTGTCTGCTATTATTGTGGCCCAGGTATCAGTAATTTGCAGCAAGATCCTATGGCCCGTTTTCCTAATGCCTTTGGAGGGGAAGCAGTGTGTGGCAGAGGAAAGAGCCCTTGGGCAAAGGGGCAAGACCTGGGGTGTTGAAGAGCTTCACCTATACAGCAAGTCAATTTAACCCATCTCATTTCATTTTGCACAGGTCCACGAAATCGAAAACTTGGCTCTACATAATTATAAATCCCCTTTCAGCTTTATTTTTCTCTCCTCGGGTGCTTATCTCATTGCACCTTGTAGTAAATGCTTCTTAATCCTCTTGTCTTCCATTCTCCATGTTAGTCTCTAAATTACTTGATTACCTATATAAAGGCCAATTGAAATAGGTACAAATGAAGAGAGAATTTCTGATTAACTTTTGTTTGCAGTGGAAGTTTTACACTAGAGTGATAGCATAGCCAATTGCTGGAGAAAAGCAAGGGAATGATACTCTCTGCTCTGCAAAATGGATTCTGCCAAGGAAGCCTATGGTCTGATTAGAAGTACAGATTTCCAGGCCATTATCAGCATTTGATAGATTCCTTAAGCATTTATGAATATATTTGTTTGGAAAGATGGTTTGTTTATATGTTGCTCAAGTCAGGACATAATGGCAAAATCACTGTATCATCTCTTATTACCAATTCTTCTGAACCACCCAGTTCCCACAGAAGCCATCTGAGAAACTTTAACTACTCCCTAAAGGGAAAGTTGTAGAAGAACCTGCATTTACAGGTCATTAGTTACCTTCTGAATTACATTATCTCAGTTATTTTTAGATAATCTCACTAATCTGGTATTCAGGGTAATTTCTAAATAATTTAGTCCCTGATGTATTTGGATTTCCAAATTCAGACCCTTCAGAAAGTACAGAGGGAAATCTCAGAAAAGGGAAAATTTATGACTCGTGCCAAAGAATTTCCCATTTTGAAACCCAGGGTAGTTAATCTAGGTAGATATTTTCTTCCCCCTGTTTGTTTAAATCAGAAAACTAATTTAGCATTTATTTATATTTAATTCTCCAACATTTTCAGTAATTAAAAAAGTAAATGCTATCTAAAGTTTTTTTTTTAATTGTCATATAGTTGACATACAAATTTCATCACACATTAGGTTCAGTTATACAATACAATGATTTGACGATGGTTATATGAGTTTCTTAAAGGTGCTCCTTCATTGTTTTCCATTGTTGAGGTTAGTTTATGAAAATGCTATAGCAGGACATGTGCTTAGAAGACAGAGAACAAAGCTGTGCTCCAGCGGGAGTAAGGAGCCCAGTTTTCAGGATCTCCAACATTGGGAAACGTAAAATGGGGATTGCTTCTTCCTTCTTGTAGTGGGATTGTCATCACAGGATTTTGAAGGAGAAAGAATGAAGTAACACTCATATATGCCCACCCAGGTCACCAGTGTTCAAAGACCCAAGAAATTCCTTTGAGCCATTATTATTATTAATTATTATTATTATTATTTTCTTTTGCCAGAGAGAGAAAGAGAGAGAGGGGGAACAGGAGCAGGGGGAGAAGCAGGCAGAGGGAGAAGCAGGGTCCCTACTGAGCAAAGGTGGGGGGCACCATGTGGAACTTGATCCCAGGACCCTGGGATCATGATCTGAGCTGAAGGCAGACAGTACACCCACGGAGCCACCCAGGCGTCCCTCCTTCCGGTCTCGAGGCTGACAAATAGCACAGAACTCAGGATGTCTGATGGAACATAGGGTTTATTTGATTACATTCTTGATTATCGCGTTTCATTCCACTTCTTATTCCTTGATAAAACTCTGTGATTTAGCTCCCATTTTCCTTGTGAAATTCAGTATAGGCTTTTAAATTTAACTTTACTCATCGTCAAGGAGAGGCTCCAGTTGCCAATATTTTCTTTAAAAAAATAATTAAAAATAAACAAAACCCCCGCAATTCTTTAATCTCTTAATCCACCTTCCAGTGAGTCCTACTTTTTTCTTAACATGGCATCTTTATTTTCCCATATCCTTTCTTTAAAAATGCAACGTGTAGGCCATATAGTCACGGAGAATGAATCTGTTAGAATAGGCATGGGGTCAAAACCTAAGACATTTCAGTGAAATCTAGAGGGGACTGAGTGGGTTGGCATGAATCTTTTTGGTCTGCACTCCCTGTCCCTCACCCCTTTCCCTCTCCACTCACCCCCTTCATGAAAGTAATGCATAAGAATATAGTCTTCGTAAAGGTAATTTATTTGTAAAATGACTTTAGAGCATAGAGTGAAAACTGAAAAGAATATAACAGCGAAGGAAAGAAGAAATCAAAAGCAAGGGTATGTTATCCAGGTCGTTTGTTTTCTGTATTTCTAAGGTTTTGATACCAGGGCTGACCCTGGAGGGACTTCCGTTCCCCTGGGGTCAAAGTTGATTCCCGGAGCTAATGCCTCAGTCTCCTGGGAGCATGCTTTTCATATGCAAACCACCCATATCCAAGCCCCCACCACCCCCTAAACAGCCTCCTTATCAGGCCCTTGCTCTCTAGGCCACAATTCCCCTGGCCCAGGACCAGGTATCAGACAACTACCTGAAGCTCTTACATCCAGGACCCCAATGAAAGTATTCAAATTAAGTATTGCCTGCTTACCTACCTCTCCCATTCATTCCTGTGGACACCACAATAAAGGTCCTGGTTCCCATTTCTCTTGCTCTCAGGCTCTGGCCTCCTGACCCACCCTGGTGCTGCCCTATTTGGCCCTGAATGACCTGGGAAGGGTAACAAATTATCTTTTCAGTAGTCATCATCTCCTGATCTGTTGGCCTCACTGTACCTGATTAAAAACAAAACCAATATTTAAAACAGAGGGTATGTCATCTAAATGGTTACACTGTGTAGACCTGGGGTTTCAAACTCATCAGGACCTTCAGAGAAGCTATATAGAACACACCTCTTGAGGACTGAGTGGGGAGCCCCCCTATTGTTAACAGGGACCATGAGACATTTCCAGCCCATGTCTTCAGGATTCACGGGTGTGAATGTTGAGTGGGTTTTCATAGCATTCCCTAACCTTGGCTTCAGAGCAGCCACAGTACCCTCAGTAAAGAGCTAGAAGGACACAGGGAGCTGAGGCAAGATGTGGCTGGATTACACCTGCACAAAGCTGGTTTCTAGATCAGCAGCTCCAGCAAAAGAAGGGTCCCATGCCTTACACAGTTCAGATTTTCTCATGTCCTTCATTAAGTCAAAGCCTTCCCTGCTTATGTGGTAGCAGATTGCAATCTCAATGGCTTTGGGTTTGTGGGGCAAATTGTTGCCCTTCAAACTGTCACATTCCTGAGATAGTAATTTATTTGCATCATGTCCTTTCTTCATCATCTGACTTCCCTTACCTCCACTCAACGTTCACCTAGTTTAGGAGGCTTGCCTGATGGAGTGACCCAGGCTTTAAGCCCCAGGGATGGAGAGCTTACTTACTTCTCATTTTTTGTTATGATGGCCGTAATTGCCTA
The DNA here is from genome assembly GCF_010015895.1 of Lontra canadensis. Lineage (NCBI taxonomy): Eukaryota > Metazoa > Chordata > Mammalia > Carnivora > Mustelidae > Lontra > Lontra canadensis. The sequence continues at coordinate 8,899,245 of NW_022631015.1, forward strand.
CCTTCAATGATCACTGAGCATAGGGGGTTCAAAGCTGCCTCTGGGACTCTCTGTGTTTTGTGGCAGCAACCTTAACTCTTGATGGTAGTTAGAGTAAGTGACCCTTAATATTCTGATAACTCTCTTTGCCTGTTGATGCAGGGGTGTGAGGAGCTCTGGTGGCCAGAGCTTTAAGTCGATTAAAAGCCATACCGTGTGCCCTGATGCAAGTAATTTCCCTGGAGACCAGAACACTTAGTCAGCAAGATCTACATGTTCAGAGATGGGAAATCAAGTTCTACAATCGAGCTTATTGAAAATAATGGCGAAAGAGGCTATCCTGTTTCACTTTTTGATTCCACGGCCTGTATCATTTTAGTGGGCATCATCTAGCAATTAGTACCATGTGTTGGCTGTGAGATCAACATACATACCCTGTCCTGAAAAATAACATCCAAATCCCAGAGTTTGGTTCCTAAACAGACATCTCAGTTAAGCCTTTCACTCGCCGTTCCACTCTTCTATTAGACCGACTGCTTCCACGTGATGTATTATATGGTAGGGCCAGTAAATGCTGTGTAATGTTGAGTAACGTGGCTCTTTAAGAATGGATCCTATTATTTAGGATGGTGTGGCAAGGGATGTCATGCTGAGAAATCAGACATTTTGTATGTCTGCTGATCGTAAGGTGATCCCATAGCCAGAAAGGCTATCAATTCTGGTACGAATAATTCACTGCCCTCCCAGGGAGGTATGGCTTCCCTATAATCAACCTCCATTGAGTAACTGCATCTTCTCTCCAAGGAATGCTGTCATTTAGAAGGCTGACCATCTGTCTCTGTCAGCAGGTTTGTCATTCAGCTGTGGATCTAGCAAGAAGATGATTGGCGAGAGGGCATCCACGATATTTTGTGCATCTGTAGCGCTGTTGCCTGCCTCCATGATTGCTTGGTACATGAACCCTTTGTTTTAGCAGAGCAGTAGCTGACGTTATACGTTGTGTTGAATGCCTCCTCTTTTTAAATTCTTTTCAGAGGATATAATGAGCCAGAATTGGCTTTGGACTAGTCCTATAGGTCTATCCACATGACTTCCCTCAAATTCTTTATTTCTAATCTTCCAATCTTACTCTTTCCAATATCATGATCAACCAGCCAAGACATTTGCGTTGCCCAGAGTTCATATATATCTGTACCTCAGATCTATTTCTATCTCCATTCAAACTGAAAACCTGAGCCACATTTCTTGCAAGCTCTGCCCACTGGGAACATTTCCTCTCACCCTCATTCATGAGGTCCATCCCAAGTGGGAGCACATGTGGTAGCAATCCATTTTGGACAAGGGTACATAGATCTAGCTGGCCTGTCCTTGAAACTGGCCTGAGATTTCTCCTTCTTGGTCAATATTTTCAAGTGAATGAATAAGTCTGAATGGAACAAGAGGCATCATTTTAAAAAGACAGATGTTGTTGGAGTCTGTACCACCAGTTCCTGTGGTTTTCTTTTGCTTTCTGAAGCTGTTCTAGCCTGATCCTGAATGTACTATGTCCAATATACAATGGATTGCTGTGGTTCCTGACTTTGTGAATTGGATAATACCCAGCTCATGGTGGGAAGCTCTGATCGCATGATGACCCATGGTAAGATACTCTTTGTCTACTAGAATCTAGTAACATACCAAAACCATTTTCCACTGATGATGTATCTTTTTTGTATGTATAGTATGTATATTAATTAAAGGCTTGAAAAAGATTCAAAGGTTCTCTCACTAAATGCTGCGCATCTTTCTTAGTGAAAGCTACAAGGAGTAGCAATGGAGTCTTTAAGCTGATGGTGATTTTTTAGCATAACTTCCCGACTATGTATATTAGTCTGCTGGAGCTGCCATACAAAATACCATAGACTCTGTGGCTTAAATGATAGAATTTTTTTTTTTTTTCCACAGTTCTGGAAGCTCGATGTCTGTGATCAATGTGCAAATTCTGGCCAATTTGGTTTCTGGTCAGAACTTTCTTCCTGGCTTGCAGACAGCTGTCTTCCCACTGTCCTTACCTGGTTTTTTTCTCATTCTTGCGTGAGGAGGAAGCAGGCTTTCTGGTATCTTTTCCTATAAAAACACTAATCTTACCAGATCAGGGCGCCATTCTTATTACCTCACTCAAGCTTACCTAATTTTCCAAATATAGGCACATTGGACATTGGAGCTTCAACATATGGGTTTTGGGGAGGCACATACATCCAGTCCATAACACCATTTAAGCCCTAAAAAAAAGTGATATTACAGACTCTGAAACTTCATCTGGTTTTCCCCACCCTGTGGCACACAGGAGTCTAACTAAGTGATTCAAAATAGGTGCCATTTTTACTCACCATCACATGGGGAGATTAATATCAAAACCTTCTTCCTGGCCCTTTTTTTCATTGTGACTCTTATGTCTATAATTCAGAGAACGTTTTGATGGTTCTGCTAGCTTCTTAGTATATCTGTCCCACTATATTATCAGAGACCAAAGAAATGATCCTGGGGAAATTTTCAAATGCTAATCTTTGGCTTTCATGCTAGTTGGAGGATCTAGTTGGTGGAAGGAAACATGATTTTTGAAAGCTCCCCAGATAATTTCAATGAGTATCAAGGTTTCGGAATGGCTGCTATATACAAGTAGACTCACAGTAACACAGGCTTGGGTGAGTACTCCCCTTATCATCTGGCCTCCAAGAGCCCCAATCTAATTGGAGGACCATTATGGTAACTCAGTTTCATTTCATTAGTGTCAACTTGCATTCTGTTTCCAACACACAGAGGAAGATCTGTGTTTTCCCATTTTCCCGGTGTACTGCTGCATGGCTACCTATGCCTTTGGAGTGGTTTGAGGAGCTCTACAACAAGTGGGTCCAGTGTTACTTTTTTCCAATGAGATTTGGGCATTAAAATAGTTTAGATTTGAAATTGGGTAAAGGTTTTCAATTTTTCATCACACCATCTGATTTCAGTCTTTTGCTTATTTGTTGTCTTTGTTTTTGTTGTTGTTGTCTTTGGGGTCTTTTTGGGGGGATAGGTAGAGGATTAAAAAGATCTAACCTTAGTGCGTTTGACTGTCTATCTATCTTACACCTAAGAATACCATGGACTAAAAGCCATCATGACACATGAAGGATCAAGACGGTCTAGTTGCCACTTTGGGCCTTTCTGTCCATTTTATTCATTATGTGTACTTTGACTCTATGAATTAGGTATCACCATTGACCTTTGTCATTTCTGAGCCATTCATGATATTAGGAAACCCAGTCACATAACAGTATCTCCTACTGGCAACTGCAAGCTACAAAGAACAACCACCACTATTTTTTTTTCCAACATTATTTTCTTAATGATGGCATGTGCTTTAGGTCCTCCAAGGGAACATAGTCAGATAAATCTATTATAACATTCCTCTCTCCTGAGCTTCTTGAATTTTTCTCAATACTATAATAATACTGTTCCAATATCTCCACCCCATTTACTAGAGATGGTGTGTCCATACCTCAAGGATACCTCCTAAGATTATACTGTACTCAGCTTCCAGTGTGCTTTCTGGGAAGCTAAATTCAAAGTCATGCCAGAGCAAACTCAGAGCAGGCTTGCATTCCAATAAATTCTTCTTTATTGATTTTTATATTCCATGTTCTTCCATTTCACCTCAAGATCCACTCCCTAGTACATGCTGGAACATAGTAGCCATATCTTAAAATTGTTTAAATGTTTTGATATTTCCTACAAGAACAATGATTATATTTTTCCACATGGCCCACAATGAAACCAGATTCTAGTGATTAAACTAGAGGTAAAGAATGAAGGTAAATCTAGAATTGAGATACATCAACCTCATGGGAGACCTTTACAGGGACTCCAGGTGTGAATATCCCATTCTTCTCTAGCAAGGAGGTTTCCAAGGAAAGATCCAAGGAGGATCCAAGATCCTCAGGTTCATCATCCCAAATGCTCCTGTCTAGGTGTCATGTATCCTCTCTTATCCTGGCATTTTCACATAAGACCCCACTGAGACATTCACTCTCATTAGTTTTGGTACCTCTCATACTTAAATGTCTGGTTTATAGCACAGGTTTATAGCCGCAGAAGATAAATAACTCTTTAAACATGGAGGCCTCTGGCTTTCACAGCGTGGTGGAAGTTGATGATTATCAGCTAAAGAAACTGTCATTTTATTTTAGCTCAAGTATTCTAAAGCAGTTAAGAATGGACTACTGGCCTGTACTTACAATCAACTCCAATTGTTCAAGACCAGTCGTTGGTCAACTTCTACTCATCCTAATGCACAACTGATGAGAGCTCTAGTAGTTGTGATATTACTAAATGTTTTCTGGCTTACAACCTTACACCCGGCTCTTGTTGCCATAGAGGCAGTGAGTGGGCCAGTACCAGAAACTCCTCTTTAAGATCTGTTTTCTAGGATATTTCTAGTACCCATGTTCTTAGTCTTGGTATGCCCTAACCAAAAACAGAACTAAGACATTACCTTGTGTGCAGATGGTTTTTGGAAAGTGGTAAGAGGACACTAAATATGGAAACAAGGAGGTTGAAATGGGGAAAGGGCATCCAATACAGTGTGTGTTATGGAGCTGATCACTGTGGAGGGCAACTGAGACTCAGCCAGTTGGGTCGCTCTGAGAAAATCTACAGAATAATCCTCAGCTTTGTGTTCCTGAGGCATAGCAGGAAGGGACAATTACCTTCCTGATCCTTCTTCTGTTGCTCAGTATTTCTCCATGGGCTGCTCACTCTCCATCACAACCAATTGGTGTATGCATGATTTTAGTGATTTCCTATGTGGTTCCCTGCCACAACATCAGGGAGCCTTGGTACAGAAAGCAAGAAGTACAGTTCAGGTGGGGTGATAAAATGCTGCTTGCCATATCAGTGCCTGGAGTAAACATAAGTAAAGGGGATGAGAGATGATATCTGATCCATTATCAAAGTTGTGTTTTATGTTTAATATGCATTTATTTAAGGGTACTTATGCTAATCAAATAATTAGAATATCCTTTTTTTCATGATCTTACAAGATCTGTATTTTCAGTTCCTCGTTTTAGTCTGAAGTATCACCAATTTGCATAAAGCAACTTTGTGTACTGGTGTGTGTATACATGTATGTAGGTCGGATGCTTTTTTGAAGTCAATAGTAATAGAACCACAAAATATTAAATCTTGAATCTAACAAGTGTATTTATTCAACAAATGAATGAACTAGAGTTCATACAAGTTAAAAGGTTGCCATATAATCATGCATTCAATTAGTGTCTGGTCCAGGGACATGATATTGACCCTTTGGCTCTTCACACGGTCTTTTTTTCACTACTCCTTGTCATCTTTTCTACTTGGGGTAGAATTGTATGATCACAGATAAGAACATACTGACACTGTTTGAATGTCACTTACAAATAATAAAATGAGAAAAATAGGTGAGTTTCTCAATAATATAATTCTTATTGAATTTGCAGTGGAGATTTCTCTGGGCACTGGCAAGGGGAATTTGGGGAATTGGCAAATATATACGAACAGCTGTTCCTACCAGAAAAAAAAATTCAGAGAAACTAAACTCATTTCATCTTAAAATTAAATATTTTTCTTCAAGTCTATATAAACTAAGTTTTTATGATTAAATGAATAATTCCAAGGACCCTTTTACTACTAAGCTAGATATGTTGTTAACATATTGGGAAAATAACCACTTGGATTTATTTGTTCATGAACAAGAACTTATTAGAAATATGTATAATATCATTCTTCTCTTTTTAATAATTGGTCATATAATTTTTATATTTGTGTTTATCCTTCGCTACACTCATATGCACCCATTTCACATGTTGTCTTAAGATTATTTGTTTTTCTTATCCCTGATTCTAATTGTTCTTTCCAAAACATAGACTGTTTGTATAGCTTAAGACAAAATTTGTTACCCTAATAAAGAATATATCTGTCTTTGTCCTTCCTGACACAGAGCATCGAAAATGTCTGGAATTTTGGGATGATCAGAATTTTTTTTCTTTTTTATAACAAGTTCCTTTCAACCAGACCTGAGTTAATGGTAATGGGGTGACTCAGGGTGGGTCCCTCATAGTTTCAGAGAAAGAGTAGGCCATGCCAGAAAGACCAAACATTCATTAAAGTATTGGAACTTTCAGTTTCCCTGGAGAGGAAGGAGCAGGAGATTGAGTTCAATCATTTGGCCAAAAATTTAATTAATCATGTCTATGTAATGAAATTCCAGATTCAAACTCTAAGCAGTGAGGTTTGTGAATATATCAATGACTGGGAGGGTGATGCACCCCAACTCTGGGGGGGACAAAAGCTCCTCTGCTTGGGACTCTTTCTGACCTGCCTTTTATGTCTTTTCCATTTGGCTAATCCTGAGCTGTCGTAATATCTGTCATAATAAAACTGTAGTCAAAAGTATAGTGTTTTCAGTGGGTTTTTAAGTCATTTTAGCAAATTATCTAGACTAAAGAAGGGGTTGCAGGAACCCCCCAATTTTTATCAAAATCAAACAGAGGTTTGGGTGGCTTTGGGAAACCTAGAATTTGAGACTGGTATTGGAAGTTGGGAGAGACTTGTGAAACTTAAAAAAAAAAAATCAGACTAACAATTATGTTTAGATATTGGCAACATTATTGATATTCTCATATTAGAAAGTTGCCAAAAAATGTTCTTTGAAGTTATGAGGTAACAATATCAATTTTGTTATCAAAAGTGGGTTACGCTTTTTTGTTCCTGTGTTGTAATATTAAGCCCCATTAAATGCAGTAAAGGGTAAACATAATTTTGTAAGTTAGTCAAAGATAAAAGTAAATGAGATCCTCACAAATAGCTTACAAAGTATGTGTAGCACTTGATATGCTTTTGCTTGAGGAAAAGAAGCCTAAACAGTGAAAAGTATGTATATGTGTGTGAGGAGGGCTTCCAACACTGCACTGAGGATGTTGATATAGAGAGCTTTTATCCTAATATAGCTGCAGAAAAATCTTAGGGGGACAACAAGAAATAAATGGCCAAAATTCCCTATTTGTATAAATGTTGCATCTGCAATATTTAAAAATGAACAAACTAGGGGCACCCAGCTGTCTGAGTCAGTAGAGCAAATGACTCTTGATCACTGGGTTTATGACTTCAACCCCCACATGGAGCTTACAAAAAATAAAAGGAAAGAAAAGAATGAACCAGAAAACAAATGATACCTAATTTATCACAAAAACCTGGGGAGGGGAAATTGCCATGTGCCAGAAATGAAGAGTGAACTCAAAGTCTAAGTAGAAAATAGAAGAGAATGGAATCATACTAGATAATAAGTTTTGAGTATTTTGATTAATTTATTTATTTCTGTATTTATTTGAGAGAGAGAGAAAGGGCCCAAGTGTGGGGGCAGAGGGAGAGAAAGAATCCCAAGCAGGCTCCATGCCCAGCATGAGCCCTACATGGGGCTGAATCTCATAACCCTGAGATCATGACCTGAGCCAAAATCAAAAGTCAGAAGCTTAAAGGACTGGGATAAAGAACTTAATACCCAGGGGGCCCGGGTATTACGCATTTTGAACACAGGTGGGAGTAGGGATGTTATTTTAGGTCTTCCTAGACTTAAACTCTGACTTAGAAGAATGCCCAGAGCTTCAAAAGATTTCTTCACATGTGAAATAGTTACTCAAAATGTTTTTTTCAGAAACTTCAACTTGGAGTAAGGATAGGCTGAGTAACCCTTTCACGGCAAACAACTAAAAAGACTGTATATGATATTTTTTAAAAAATATTTTTAATTAAAAGCTAAGTTGTAAAGCAGTCTGTCCAAGTTAAGGAGTCTTAACCTTGCTCACCCCAATTAATAAGATGGGGACCTAAATGTCAATATCCCCAAGAAAAGGTGACCCTGAATTAATCGTAAGAAGCCTTTGCTGAGTGGTAGATGGAACCTCAAAGCTTGAATTTTAATTAAGCTCATTCCAGATTGTTTGTACCAATGAAAGTCCATTAAAGTCTTCTCAGAAAGAAGATACTATCATTATGGGCCTCAAATTATTAATAAAACTACTTATCCAATGGCAATGATCAGACACAGAAACAACACACCCCAAGGGAAACCATCATAAACAAGACAGAACAGGGACAATCACGAAGACTTCCCATATTGCAATTATCAGACACAGATCATAAAACATCTATTTGTACTAAGTGCAAAGAATTATTTTTAGATTTTCATTCTTCTGATAGGAAGTAGATCAATGAAACTGTTCAGCAGCAAACCCATGTAACAGAAAGGATGACTGAGAGGGTGGGAACAAGAAACTGGTTTGGGGGGGGGTGGTCCATGAATGTAGAGGGTAAAATGAGAGCCACAGAGAATTAACACCAGACACTGAAACCTAAAGCAGTTTGATGAGTGGATTTCAAAACTACCCGAGGTTAGGGGCGCCTGGGTGGCTCAGTGGGTTAAAGCCTCTGCCTTCAGCTCAGATCATGATCTCGGGGTCCTGCAGTCAAGCCCTGCATTGGGCTCTCTGCTCAGCAGGGAGCTTGCTCCCCATCCCCCCCTCCGCCTGCCTCTCTGACTACTTGTGATCTCTGTCAAATAAATAAATAAAAACTTTAAAAAAAAAGAAAAAAACTACTTGAGGCTGGTGACTCCTTTTATCCTTTCAATTTCCTCCCTTTTAAACTGGAATGTCTATGACTATTTTGTTAAGCCTGAACCACCATTGTATATTGGGAGTGCTGGGGGCACATAACTCCATCTTTAGTTTCTTGGGTCAACAGATGAAGCAACTTTGGGAGTTTCCTTGGCACCTGATTTAGATGATGAGATTTTGGACTTTCAAGTTAATAATACTTAGATGAGATTTTGGACCTCAATAAACTGATACTAAACTGATAGTTGATACTGTTATGGGACAAGACCCTTATGGATTGTATCAGTCTGGAGTCTACTAGAGTAACAGAGCCACTAGGAGATATGTATATACATATCTCCTAGTGGCTCTGTTACTATATATGTGTATGTATATCATATCTATCTATATCTATATCTATATCTATATCTATATCTATATCTATATCTATCTATCTATATATATATATACTGGCTCTGTTATATATATGTGTATATATATACACACATACACACATATTTAGATATATAGCTATTTACACATATATATAAATATAAATTGTAATATATATACACACACATATATAATACTATACATATATCTCCTATATATTTACTCTATCTATATGTAGAGATCTATAAAAATATTTATTTAATATTATATATATTTATTATTTATATTATATAATATATTATTATATTCATTATATGTTATATATAGTATTATATATGTGTATTATATATTACATTTTAAATATATTTTATATAAGCACATATATATATATAAAACAGATTTACCACATGGATAGGCAAGTACAAAATCCATATAGCAAGCTATTGGGAAGACTAGGCTGGAAACACAGATGCTGCCATCCACAGGTAGAATTTCTTCTTAGTTCTGTTCTTAACATCTTTCAACTGATTGAATCATCCCACTCAGACTTTCAAAGACAATCTCCTTTACATAAAGTCAACTAGTTGTAGATACTAATCGTACCTATAAAATACCTTTACACTAACAGTTTGCTAGAATACTGGTGACTCTAGCCTAGCCAAATTGACACACAAAAGTGGTGAACCTGTGGACTTCGGAAGGGAGTCAATGATTGTGCATTTTGGAAAGAAGAAAGGCCAGAGACACACTTTGAAAGGCAGAATTTTAAAAATAACTCTCCAAATTCCAATCTACTGGTTATTTTAAGCACAAATCTTGGTACTGTCATAAAGAGAGTTTGCAGGTAAAACTGTTAAGTTCCAAGTCATTTGACCTTCAGTTTAGGAGATTATCCCAGTAGACATGACTTAACCAGGCAAATCCTTTAGAATTAAAAAGTTTTCTCTGTCTGGTCAGAAAGATTTGAAACATATGAATATTTCAACATGTCATTGCTGATTAGAAGGAGAAAGTCACATGTGAAGACTAAAGAGAGGCTTTTAGAAGCTGGCAGCTGCCATTAAAAAAGCCAGTATTGAAACATTTGTTGATTTAGAGCACAAACACCATATTATAACTATGGACTATTAAGATAAGTTTTGCCTTCTCCTTGACTTTCCTGGCTTAGAAAAGCTCATAGCACCTCCATGAGTGGAGGAGAAGCAGAATGGACAATTAGGGAAAATGTAAAAGAACAGAGCACTCCCCTTTCCTTTCTCTGAGTTAGCAGAATCCACAGGTCAGATTTGAGTAGTATTAGAGGTTTTCAATTGGGTGAGAGATTGAAATCCAGATTATATTCCACCTGCACATTTTAAAGCTAAAAATATCTGTTGTAGTCCTTGAAGATTTCTGGACAAGCTACGAGCTATACCCAAGACGTAACCAGAGATGAGTAAGGGACACCTGATGGAATAGACTGGAAAGGCAGTTTCACGAGAAGCATGATCCTGTGAATGAATTTGCTGTACTGCCTCAATCCCAGTAAATACAAGTAACTGTGGAGATGGAAAAAGGAACATTTCAAAACAGGTGGAACTAAAGCACCGGTACTTCCAAGTTACCATACCAACCCTCTGTTTCTTTCCTCAAATTTTGTCCACAATTCTGTAAATAATCTTTTTATTAAAATCTTCTCAATTACCCAGTGATAGTGGCTATTTATGGCCAGGAGCTTAACAGATATGTTCACAGAAGAAAGAAGGTGTAGATTACAATGATTATAAGATAATCTTTCAGACAAAAAGGATTATTATGGCTAGAGAAAATCATAAATAATAAATTTAACAGCTCATTATAAGAAAATAAAAATTAAAACGTTTATGTGTCAAAAAGCATTGCTATAAAGCCAACATTTTAAGAAATACAAAAATAAAATTTAAAATCCAAAATAGCAGCAAGCTGTTTTAATACATTTCTCACAGTGTCAAAGACATCTAATAGGAAATAAATATTAAGGAAACAGTACAACTAGCAAGCTTCATCTAATGAACATAGACAGTAACCAAGTCCAACTATAGAAAAACTTCATGTTATTTTGATATATTATTATGAAATATTTTGGACATCCTAAAACATATAAGAACTATTTTAAAATATAATGTATCTAGCACATTTGGGAGATAATTATAAGTTTATTGCTTCTAGCTTATCTTGTTTCAGCTTTCATTGGAGGTGACATCGTACCTTCCTCTGAAGTGGATGGTGGATTTGAAATCCAATATAAGAAAAAGAGTGTCTTTATTAAGGGACAAATATTGAGCAGGTTTATTAGCAGCTTGCTTTTAAGCTTGGAGTCCCCAAGCTTAGAGTTCTCTAACAATTACATGGACCTACTATGTATGCGATATCCACTCTTGCCCACCTTCTCATCATGCCTTGGGACTTGGGGTGCAAGAGGAAGTGATGTGCACATTTAGGTCTAGGGGTGATGACTGCTTCCTAATTTCAGTAGGCTCTGAGTGACTAACTAGCTTTCCTTATTTGCTTCCTTAATCCTGCCAACATAGCTGAAAATTGGATGTAAGGTTTTACTCTGAGCAAGATGAGAACTCGCTGATGGGTTGAAAAGAGGTGACATGATCTGATATGTTTTAAAGGAGTGGTCTGGCCACTTTGTTGTGAATGGATCAATGGGATGAAAACATGAGAACGAACCAAATGAGAAAATTAGACTTTAATATACAGAGAAGTGGTGATGGTGACCCAGATCATATAGCCACACAGACTGAATTTGCAGCTTCTTCTTTTGGGGAATTCTCAGTTGGTGGAAGCTAGTGGGCTACAACAAAATATGCAGCAGATCTTCCCTCCCCCGCCTTTCTGCAGCCATGACATGACCATGTGGCTATGACTTGGCCAACTGAATCTGAACCTGTGACCAAAAGTGGAGCAATAGCTGAAGACCTGTCACAGAGGCCCATGAAACAGCAACAGCCATGCTTTACTACAGCGGTGGTAGTGTGCATGGTCAGTGTCATCCAGCCATGGGGACAGTCCATCCTCAAGTAAAAGGTGCTATAATCTGCTTATACTGTTCAGTCTTCAGATTGCTGCTGGGTTTTGTCCATTTCAAGTTTGTGAATTTCTGTATTTTGCTTGCATAGAGAGGTATTCCCCCCACCCCCTTTCTTATACCCAGAATTTCAAAGACTTTGGAACAAAGACCACATTTCAACCCCTCCGGTTTTCAGAGGTATGGCTTTGGACAAATTGTAGATTCTCTAAAGTAAGGTCACTCAGATCTCTTGTGGGAATGAAATAAAATAAACAAAAGTGTTTATCTCAGAACCAGGGACACGAGAGGTACATTCTGAAGGTAGGTATTAGAACTTCCCTTGTTAATACTCTTTAAAAATAAGCTAACCAAGCATCAGGTTGGTTGTGACTTTTCCAAGAAATGTATTTTCTCAGGAGCTTTTGTAAATGCGAATGAAGAGGAGTATAAGGAGAATCTTTAGATAACTTTTTTTCTTTACTATATTATATACATAGAATTGATTTTAAAACTTGGAGGTTTCTTAAGAGTTATGTTGACTTTCCTGTCTGGGATAATATGGAAAAAATGAACCCTTAATCATGCTTCAGCATTCTAGGGTAGTAATGATGAGTTATGCCTTAGTGACTATTTCCTTCTATGGCCGATTGTCCTAATGCTTCATGAGCTCAGCGGGAAGTAATCTCATTTTTCTCAAATTGTCCCACAATGTGTGAACCAAATTCTTTTCAAACAAAGTAGATTCTCAACCCTACAATAGTTGCTCTCATCTTTCCCATTGAGAGATATTTCAAACAAGAGTAAACACAGACGATCTGAACCTTTTCCATTCCCTTTCAATGCTTCCAAATCTATTTTAATCAAATCTTTCATAATTATCTCTCAGAGAGCTTGGCTTAATTATGAATGCCTGATGAACCACAAAACTGAAAATAAATTCATGTTTTTCATGAATGTGTCATTGGTAATAGGCTGTTTTCTACAGTGTCTAAGTTTGGACATTCAAGAGCACTGTATTAGTAAGTTTTTCATGATCCTTATGCCAAGAGACTTATAGTGGAAGAGCTTTATGTTCAGTTGGAAAACCCCTATGGGGGGAAGTCATTATGTCAAAGACATTTGAAAGTTTCCACAAAAAGAGCTCAAAATCAACTTTAAAATAATTTCAAATTGTATTCAGCAGTATACACTGTTCACCTGTGCACTCTGCATTGCAAGGTATAAAAATTTGTTAACCATTATTCACACTCATGCAGGCAAAATTCATGTGGATAGCCATAAAAACAAAATTAGTGAGGAAATATAAAATATATTTTTTTATTTTTATACAAAATAGTTAAAGAAATTATAGATTTTTTTTTTGAGGTGATATCGAGTTTGTAAAAAATAAACCAAATAATGAAGTAAATTTAACCAGGTATGGAGATAACTGTCACTTAAAAAATGAAGAGATCTCATCAGAAGGTATGTGTGAAATCACTGGTTGGGGGTGAGGGATGGAGGAGAGAGTGTTGACTATGCTTGCATTTGAGTGTCTATCTGGTCTATTTCTAAGTACACCATATTCCTCTCCAAGTATTTATGAGCTCCACTGGGAAACAATGAAATATAATTCTAGTTAGCTTATTTACTTTTTGACAGCCTTAAGAACTTTATTTGAAATTTCCATCATGGAACACCCATTATTTGATTAGGAATGCATTAGCTGAGCAAACATTTCTGTAAAAATAAATATAAATCTGATTATATTTGGTGGGTTTAAAAAAGCACTCAAATTCTTAGACTAAAACCTAATGTTTGGTTTTCTTTTTGTTTCTTTTTCTAGTATCAGTCCCCTAAGAACACTTGACTTGTATCTAGGATTTATATTGACGGAGGAATTTCAATTCAATTCAGAAACCTCATAAATACCTCAGTGGAACAAGATATTTAATATTCTCCACACAGTTTTATTTTTATTTTATATAGAAAAATAAATTTGTTTCCCATTATCTGAAGGATATACCCAGAGCATTTTTTTTTCCTGAGGTGATGATGGATTTATACTGACCCAGAAGCATCAGATCATCTATATATTTTTCTATTAAAAGTATTTACTTCTTTTGTCCACAGTGTTTCAAGTAGTATATTAGTTGCTCATGGCACAAAGAATAAGACAAAGGTCTTGCCCTCAAGAATGTGAAAATATAGAGCAAGAAAAATAAATGTTAAAGGAAAAACAAAGCACAACAAAAAACCCTTAAGATTTGGTATGGTATGTGCAAAATGCTATAGTAACACAGAGGGAAAAATGATTACAATTGTCTGAAGGTGGTGACATTAAGTATTATTTAATCTGAGTTTTGAATGATGAGTATGAATTTTCCAGAGTGTTAGCCAGAAAGAACAGATGATAGAGCATCATGCCTTTCAGGAAATTGAGCAATTTATTCTTGAGGATTAAGGAAAGAAATAGAGACACAAAAATAAACTCTTAAGATCATGTTAAAGAACTGGAACATAATAGTTTGAGCAATTCCAGTTACAATGAAAAATGTTGTACCCATGAGCATGGGAATAGACCACAAAGAAACCAACTCAAGTGCTAAGAACGAGGTCCTCTACTAATGTAAGAAATCAGGTATACCTGAACCAAAGGAATAGCGCTGAAATTAGATAAATGGGAAGAGATGAGAAAGATGCTTAGATGATGACTTAGACTGGGTTTGTGAACTGAATCTATATAAGTGTTGTTATTAAGAAAAAGAAATCCAATTTTGCCAAGTGTTTGTTACCACAGTTTTGTAGTGTATCGTGAAACTGTGATTGCGATACCTCTATCTTTGTTCTTTTTTCTCGAGATTGCTTTGACTATTCAGGATCTTTTTTGGGTCCCCTATAAATTTTAGTATTATTTGTACTAGTTCCATGAAAACTGCTGTTGGTATTTTGATATGGATTGCATGAAATCTGTAGATTGCTTTGGGTAGTATAGACATTTTAACAATACTATGTACTTCAGTGTATATCTACTTTCAGCTGAGAGATGTGAGAAGATGAAGAGAATTGTAGGCTGAAGGAGGTGGTTTAGTCATACAAGTGGTGAATCATTGAGAAGATAAATGCCAATGAAATATGCTTGTAGGAGTTAAATAAGAAAGCCTGATTCTTATTGCCACACTGGATCTTTCCAGTTCTTGAAGTATACTCTAACATCTTTGAAATACTACTGAAGGGTTGTTCCTAGAATTCTAAGGAATGTCTGTCTTCTTCATTACCAACCCTACCTTAAAATAAGCCCATATTACTGGAGGCAACCTATTTTTTCAGGAAAACAATAAAATCAAAAAGAAATTACACAAATTGGGATTAATTTTGCTATCAAGACATTATCAGTTTTCATAGAAATTATGTATATCAATCTGATAGTCAAATATAGGTCTAGAGGATGAGGCTTTTAATGAGCAAGAAAGGGTAGGGACAAACAGTACACCAGATGTTCTTTCTGTTGGTAAATATCAGGTATTATATAGATAAATATCTTTATTTTGCCAGTCGAGGACTATTGATTAGAAAAAAATGATGGGAGGGGCACCCGTCTGGCTCAGTGAGTTCAGCGATCAGCTCCTGGTTTCGGCTCAGGTCGTGATCTCAAGGTCAGGTTATCAGGCTCCATCATGAGCCCCAATTCAGCCTCCACATGCAGTGCAGAGTGTGCTTAAGACTCTCTCTCCCTCTCCCCTCCATGATGCCTGTCTTTTTCTCTCTCTCTCTCTCTCTCAAATAAATAAATAAATCTTAAAAAACAAAACAAACACTGAAGAAATATTTAAAATGATGGCTATTTGGATGATCTATATATTCCTTGTATTAAAAATCCGAAATGTCTTGGGTAACCTGTGTACTTGCAATATATTTTAAAAATTTGAAATAAGTTCAGAAATATTATGCCATCAGAGATTTTTATAATATGATTACTAGGTTTTTTTAAAAAGTTAATTAGGTGAAGAATAAATATGCACAAATAGGATTTCAATAATAAAATTTAAAATGTGTTTCAATAGGTACAATATTGAACTTTTTGCTTATGGAAAAGATAATATGTTTTCAAAAAGCCAACCAATTCTTACAAAAGTGAAACAACAACAACAAAAATCTCACAAAGAAACAAAAAATATAATGTACCACAAAGACAATCTTAAAATACTAATAATGGGGCTACTAAATATAATATTAATCTGTTCACCACAATTTAATACAATTTAATCATAAGGCAAGATAAATTACCTGCTCCATGTAAAAATAACCTCTGTCCTTTAGAAATTTTTAAATCTTAGATTATTTGTCAATAATAAAACCACTTAAAATGACATATAATCTCTAATATAAAGCATATGTGTTAAAGCCAAAGCCAGACACAGTAGAAAATACATAGGTATAAAAGATCTCATTATTAAATAAGGCAACATTAAGCCAAATACCATTGACTCTGCCTTCAAAGTATATCCAAAACCCAGTAAGTTCTCACCATAATTTACAATCTCTGTACCACCTTTGTCCAAAGCACCATGACACACATGTGGATTATTAAAATCAGCCCCCTAATTAGTGTTTCTGCTTTCATTTTTTCTAGGCCAGAACTATTTACAACACACACTAGAATAATCCTGTTATATTGTAAGTCAGATCGTGTCATTCATCTGCCTAAAATTCTTTTTTTTTTAAATTATATTTTCCTTCCTTTTTTTTTTTAAGATTTTATTTATTTATTGGACAGACAGAGATCGCAAGTAGTCAGAGAGACAGGCAGGGAGAGAGAGGAGGAAGCAGGCCCTCTGCGGAGCAGAGAGCCTGTCACGGGGCTCGATTCCAGGACCCCAGGATCATGACCTGAGCCGAAGGCAGAGGCTTTAACCCACTGAGCCACCCAGGCACCCCTGCCTAAAATTCTTTGATGGTTTTCCAACTTATTCAAGTCAAAATCAAAATCTTCATAATGACTTAAAGGATCCTGGGTTCCTGGATGACTCAGAGGGTTAAGTTTCTGTATTTGGTCCTGGTCATGATCCCAGGATCATGGGATCAAATCCGGCATTGGGCTCCAATCCGGCATTGGGCTCCTTGCTTAGCGGGGAGTCTGCTTCTCCCACTGCCACTCCCCCTTGCTCGTGATTGCTCTCTCTCTCTCTCGTATGCTCACAAAAATAAATAAAATCTAAAAAATAAAATAAAATAAAATAAAATAAATGCATAATCTTGCAGTCTTTCCTTTGAGATTCCACTATTTTCCCTGCACCCCCTCACCAGTTTTCCTTTTGATCTCTTAGATTTCTTTCCCCGTCACTCACCCGGCTCCACGCACATGGCATTCTTGCTGTTTCTTGAATTTGCCAAGAATACTCCAGCCTCTGGACTATCTTAGAATACAACGCCTCTGAAAATCCATGTAGCTAAGATTTTTTTTAAGGCTTTATTTATTTGTTTATTTATCTATCTATCTATTTACTTGAGAGAGACTGAAAGAGAGCAGGCACATGCAGGAGGGGCAGACAGAGACGGAGAGAGTCAAGCCGACTCTGTGCTGAGCACGGAGCCAGATGCGGGGCTTGATCTCACCACCCTATGATCACAACCTGAGGGGAAACCAAGAGTCCAATGCTTAACTCACTATGCCAGCAAGGCACCCCTGGCCAAGTTTTTTATTCTATTAATTCTTGGGTCAAATACCACCTTTTCAAAGTACCCTTCACTTTTCACGTTATTGAAAATTGCAGTATTTTTTTTACTGCTACCAGCCACTATACTGATTTTCTCTATAGTACATTCACATTCTAACAGATTATGTAATATATAGATTGTTTGACTTTTTATCTGCTTCCCTATATTAAATGTAAACTATGTGAAGGTAAGGATATTTGTCACTTTATTATTTTGTTTATTTTTAACTGATACATGTTTAGGGCATAAAGTAATGCTGACCCAAAGTAGCCACTCAGTAAATATGTGTTGAATAGATGAACTTAAGGCATCATTATGTGAGTCTTAATAAGCAATTGAGTAAATTGAAAGACACTACTGGAAGTGAACTGGAAGATAGGTCAAAAAATACATCAAAACTGAAATGGAAATAAATATTATGAAAATTCATAAAAGAGAATTAAAGTCATGTGAGAAATAACAGATAGCAAGCATATGAGTAAGGCATGCTGAGTAGAAATAAGTGGTTCAGAACCTAAACAGAGAAAATGGTCAAGAGTAGTCCAAAAGTGATGAAAAGTATCAACACACAAATTAAATATGTTCTGTGAAGCAAAGTAGATAAGTAAAAAGAGAATCTCAACTAAGCTTATCATTGGAAGACTGGTGAAAACCAGAGAAAGAAAAAGTTTTAACAGTTGTCTGAAGCAAGAAGTACTATTAAGGAGGAAGAGATTATTGTATAATGACAGAGGAGTAAATCCACCAGGAAGACATAGTGATTCTAAATTTGTGTATAATCAAAAATATAATTTCAAATGTGTCTTTTTTTTAAAAAAAAAAAAAAATATATAATTTCAAAATTTAAAAAGCAAAATAAAAGTTATAGAACTAAGAGGAGAAATTGAGAAAACAAAAAAAAAATGTGGGGTAGTCTTACACACTTTTCTCTATAGTTAGTGCAATACAGATCTAAAAATTTCATATAGATATTGAAGCTATAAACACAAGAATAGTTATCTGTTCCTGCATAACAAGATCAACACAAAATATAGTCTTAGACTACTCAATTAATTAATTACAAAGTTTCTGTGGGTCAAGAGCCCCACTGTTTCAGCTTCACTGGGACCTTTCTCTCTCATGTCAAAGGTGTGATCAAGGTATTGCCAAGAGCTATACTCCCACCTTAAGTCTTGACCGGGATCTGCTCTCAAGAAACCATTGTTTCTTGCAGCCCATTGTTTCTTGCAGACCAAGAGCTCTGGTGTCTTGCCACCTGTTGATCAGGTGATATCCTCATTTTATAGCTTGTTTTGAACTCAGTTTCTTGTTATGTGGGTGCCCCTCATGCTGCTTGCTTTATCAAAACCAGCAAGACAAAGTATCCTAGCAAAACCAATAGTCCAATCTTATATAAAATAATCATATTCTGTTGTTGGAAGCAAGTCGTCGGATCCACCAAACACCAAGGGAGGGAATTACATAAGGATTTGATTACCCAGAGGCAAAAATAATTATAGGCCATCTTAAAGTATGTCCTTCACAGATGCAATTAACCAACTGATCTAATTGACATGAGAATGCTTCACCCAATGACAACAGAGTAGACAAGGAAGGTTTGCCAAAATTGACCACATATTGGATCATAAAGCAAACCTCAACAAATTTCAAAAGTTTTGAGACATTCAAAGTACATTATTTGACCACAGTGAAATTAAGTTAGAAATCAATAAGAGAGAGAAAACTAGAAATTCCCCCCAACTGCTTGGAAATTAAACAATGCACTTCTAAGTAATGCATGGATTTAAAAAAAAATGAATAGAAATTAGAAAATATTTTAAGTAAATGACATGAAAAATAAAGTATCAAACCTTGGGGAATGCAGCTAACAATGTTTAGAAGGAAATTTATAGCCTTAAATTCATATTGTAAGAAAGAAGAACGGTTAAAAATAAATGGTCCAATCTTTCTTCTCAAGCAGAAAGAAAAGAACACATACTAAACCCACAGATAGCAGAAGTAAGATAATAAAATAATTAAATTTAAAATTAATATTCAACAGAGAAGGTAAAAAAATTGACCTAGTCATCAAGAGAGTACAACACATATGCACACACAGGCACTGCCACACAGAATGACTAACATTAAAATGACAAATAATACACTGTTGATAAGAGTGAAAATTTTTACAATCACATTGGATCATTTGTTGATAGCGTTTACTAAAGTTGAGCATATGCAAATGCTATGAACCGGCAATTCCAGAACTAAGTATATAGTGCACGGCAATATATACATATGTCTTCTAAAAGACATATACAAGCATCATTTAACAGCACTCTTGAAATAGTAAAAAATCCCAACAGCCTAAATGCCTTTCAACATTTGAGAAATAAATTATTGCCATGGTCTAAATGTGTGTGTGCCCCCTGAATTCACAGGTTGGAATCCTATCACAGTGTGATAGTTTTAAAAGGTGTGGCCTTTGGAAGATGATGAGGTCATGAGGCTCATCCTCATGAAAGAAGTCCCACAGAGTTCCTGAGCCCCTTCTATCATCTGGAATAGGGCCATGTTGGGACCCGATCTTTGACTTCCACTCACCAAAACTGTAGGAAATAAATTTCTGTTTTCATAAGCCACCCAGTTCCTGGTGTTTTGCTATAGCAGCCTGAGCAGATGAAGGTAATTTTGATATATTAGCAGGCCTTTACAGCAATGCATGAAGAAAAAACTCAGGTGACACAGAATGACATAGATGAATTTCAGAAACATAATGGGGAACAAACAAAGCTACATACTCAAAGAATACAAAGTTTATATAACTTTTTAAAAATGTATAATTTTATAACATTTAATAAGCATTAGAAATGAATATATTTACTTAAAATTTAAAAAACAGGCATAACTAATATATGCTCATGACTTTGTCATTGGGGAGAGAGTGATAGTGGCTGGAAGTATCATGTTGAGAAGCTATTTATGGAACAGTTTCTTGCTCTGGGTAGTATTTACAAAGGTAAACTTTATTCATTTAATAAAAATTCATTGATTTGTATACATGTCATGCTTGAACTTCCCTATTTATGTAATACTTCAATTTAAATTTAAAATTTTCGCATACATAAAAAGGTTTTAAAAATCCTTATCATGTAAACAGACTAATTAAACAGCTAATTCTGCAAAAAAATTTGCAGGTCAAAACACAATATACTCTATTTTATTCTTTTTTTAAAATTTTATTTATTTATTTGACAGAGAGAGAGATCACAAGTAGGCAGAGAGGCAGACAGAGAGAGAGGGGGAAGCAGGCTCCCTGCTGAGCAGAGAGCCTGATATGGGGCTCCATCCCAGGACCCTGAGATCATGACCTGAGCTGAAGGCAGAGGCTTAAGCCACTGAGCCACCCAGGCACCCCTATTTTATTCTTTTAATTGTTACAGAACTAACTCTAATTTATCATAAAAAATCCAAGGTTATGGGAAATAGACAAAAATATGAATAACTTCTTCATAGAAGAAAATACAGGTGTTGTTAAACTTTTTAAAAAAGATTTATTTAAGGGGCGCATGGGTGGCTCAGTGGGTTAGAAGATTTATTTATTTATTTTAAAGTGAGGGAGCAGAGAGAAAGGCAGTGAGAATCTTAAGAAGACTCCACACTGAGTATGCAGCCCAACTAGGGGCTCATACTCATGACTATGAGACCACAACCTGAGCCAAAACAAAGAGTTGGATGTTCAACTGACTACACCACCCAGGTGCCCTGGTTGTTACACATTTTAATGGATATATTCTACTTAATTTATAATAAATAGGCAGTAGGATATCATTTGTCAAATCTCATTTTGTCAAATTTTAAAAGGTTTGGTAACATGTTGTGTTGGGAAGGGTCTAGAGAAACAAACTCAAAAACAGTGTAGTCAGTACACTGCATTATGGGACTTCTATAAATAGCTAAGAAAACAACAAATGCATGTAAAGAATATGTATTCCAGATATATATTCTCTCCAGAGGATATGTATTCTCTAGAGAATCCTGACTAATAAAACTGAATAATGGATACATTATTAAATCAATTACTCTTCTGTCATTTTAATGACATGAACTAACTCAGGATGGGGAGATGAAAGATGAGGGTGGAAATACACACACACACACACACACACACAGAATCTATAAGATATCCATATATGTTGTGCAATATCTATATGATATTGCAGTCCAGGCCTTTGTATGTTGAGTGCGATAGGATTGTCATACATAATTAGTAATTAGTTCTATAGCAATAGAGAAGGAGATGTTGCCAAAGGGGGCTTGTCACAAAAGGAGATGAGACCTGAAATACGTAATTCATTGACAGTTAAAACTGGATACTGAGAAGAGTATGAAATATAATTCACTGTAAGGAAAACAATGAAGAGAAAAATGCAAACATGGGACCAGGAAACCGAATCCCAGGGTTGTTGTAACCTGCTGGTTTGCTCTCAAGAACATTTCTTTGAAGGGAAGAGTGGGGAGGAATAGTGAGGTGGTCAGCCAAGATCAGATGACGGAGGCCTGAGGCCTTGAGTTAGAGTTGGGTTTTGTTTTTCAGTTTTACTTTTGGGATAAAAATGGTTGCTATTAAAATTTAAAACCCTGGGGTGCCTGGATGGCTCAGTGGGTTGAAGCCTCTGCCTTCAGCTCATGTCATGATCTCAGGGTCCTGGGATCCAGCCCCACATCAGGCTCTCTGCTCAGCAGGGAACCTGCTTCCCCCTACCCCCGCCTCTCTGCCTACTTGTGATCTCGGTCTGTCAAATAAATAAATAAAAATCTTTAATAAAAAAAAATTAAAACCTTTCAGGATTCATGTCACCAGAGATAAAGAGCTCCATAGCTTTGTTTTGCAAAGGATTAACTAATTGGGGTGGTAGAAGTGAATGCCAGTAGAGGACAGCTCACCTATTTAATACAAAAGGTATTTTGTAGTTTCTGTTCTTGTTTTGGTTGCAAAATCTTACACAATTTGGGTGGTCTACCATAAACCTATTTTCCCCACAAGCCCTATTAATTCTATTGCACCATATTGCACAACACAAGGCATTCCTGTGGAATCACAGCAGATATATTTACATATCATATATGCATTATATCCTCTTCTGAAAATTTGAAAAAATTATAAATTCTAAAATTGTCTTGCCTTTAGGATACTCCATTAAAAAAAGTTCACGTGAATAAGGCATATGCACAAAATTTCTAGATGTCACAAAACAGGGTAGAGCAGCGAATTCATTTGATGATAAAACTGGGCTCTGACAAATTCTCAGCAGGCTTGAGCAATGAACTAAATCTAACAAGATGAGGGTCAACAGAGGCACATATAGTATTCTCCATTTGGGGTAAAGAGGTCAACTGAAAGAGTAGGTATTTAGCAATAGCATATGTTCAAAGACTTTATGCCTTTAGTGAGCACAACTATAATCTGCAAACTAAAAGATTCTTGATAACTTCACAGGTTCCTAGGATTCCTTTCATTCCATGGTTCTGTGGTTTTGTCATTCACATACATGTGAAATAACTATTCTACATGTAGAAGATTTTTGGTTGTTGTTTTTATTTTGTTTGTTTTGTGCGCCATTCATTCTAAAATATTTAGCAATACCTTCACATAGAGAAATATCCAAATAAATAATGATCCTTTTAAAATTTTTCCCTAGAGAATACCTCAAAGCTTTAGAAATTATACATTTGTTTAAAGTCTATTTTAAGTAAGTATTCTGGGGAGAGTATTTTTAATTTACTCATGTCATCATAGTATATGCAAATATGGGACTGTTTAGGTACACACTCATACTGGCCATTTAATTTTGTTATGATTTTTTGGGGGGATAATTATAATTGAGATCACATATTCATGTAAATAAGCATGTGAAATAAATATAAGTGGTGTGCAAAATACTGTTCCAGCTCTGTTCATCTCCTCTTCTCATGCTGACAGGGGTTTCATTATTCTCAAGTCTAGACTAGTGCTTGGCAAATGGCAGCTCCCATCAGAATCTCCTCAGGACTTTTCTATAAGGCAGACTCCTGGGCTCCACCATCAAGACATTCTGATTCAGTAGGTGTGGGAAGGGACCTGAGAATTTATATATTTTTTTTCTTTTAAGATTGATTTATTTATTTGAGAAAGAAAGACAGTATGAGTGGGAGGGACAGAGGAAGAGGAAGAGAAAGAATCTCAAGCAGACTACTGCCCACTCCCCCGACGTTGAGCATGGAGCTTGCCATAAGGCTCCATCCCATGACCCAGAGATCATGACCTGAGCTGAAATCAAGAGGACACTTCACTGACTGAGCCACCCAGGTGCCCTGGATAATTTTCATTTCTAATAGGTGCTACTGATTCTATCAGTTAGTGGGTCACACATGGAGTAGCAAAGGCTATAGATGTCTTTCAGTCATTGTCTTATGGGGTAGTGCTTCCTCTTTCTATTGCAAAGGATCCTTTCTCCATTAATGTGACAACTACTGGTAATGAACATTAACTATATTCAAGGCTTACTCATCTCAGGAAATACGTAATCATCTAACAGAGGTCTTGAGATGCTTCAATTCAAAAAAGGCGATCAATGGTGAAAATTCCCTACATCACAGAGGATGTATAGTTTGAGTGTATGGGGCTTTTGGTGTCTCCAACAGCAGCCAGTGCTAAATCTAGGCTAAATCAGTATTTGAGCAGTGTTTTCCCCATTTTGAAGGCTAATAAAGATGAAGACATACTTATAGATAAATCAGAGCAGTTATATATATACTTTCTAACCAACTGCAAATAAGATTGAGCTTTCCCAGAACCTCATGTATCAGGATGTGTAACAGATGTCAACTGAACTGACAGGGTTTAAGATGATGTTCCTGAATTAAAGGGCAGATGCCAGTTTCAAGTGACATGTTTTCTGTAACCTACTGTCTCTCTTTGTTTATCCTTCAGATACAATCTGTAAAGAAACTGTTCATCTATTATTTTGGGGTAGGGTGTAGAGAAATATAGTTCTATCTCAAATTTAGTTTGTCATTTGCCTTCTTGAAAGGAGATATTATTTATATTTATAGTAAAGTATTTGAAATGTCATTTAATAGGAAAACAAATGGCAGTCGGATTCTCATGAGTAAAAAAAAGAAAAAAAGAGGCATTGGAACTTTCAGTCAGACATTTTTATCTTACCACACTTTAAGCTACATATTTTTATCCTAATTGTAAAAATTATCTCTCTTGATATATCTTTTCCATTAGTTTTTCAAAGAGAATTCATCAGCCGAGTTAATGATGACACAAAATTTTAATATATGCATTAAACATTTAAGTTTTAATATGTTAACATGTCATAAAATGTGAATAATAACAATGTTTTATATATGAAGTGAAAACATATTTTATGTTAGAAATAGTTATAATGCCTGGAAAGTGACTTATATCCATAACAATTTCATTTAAATATTGCTTTTGCTCCCCATCTATCTTAGATGCAATTTTATAGTCCTTTTAAAAAATTCATTTCAGTGTGACCTCTTGGAGGCTGCAACTTAGTGCCTCTAGCCTACATATCCAATTGCACTTGTACTTGCTCCTATTCAATTACCTTTTAACATGCAGAGAGCAGCTAGCATCCAGGTTTGAACTGCATTTACCGTTCTGAAACTTTCCAAGAATTACAACTTTGGTTCAATTCCACTGCAATAAGAAAGAAGGGCAAAAAAGAATCTATCAGCCTACCCAGATATTAGATCCCATGTGTAGTTTTACACATCCTGAGCCAGAGCTCTTACCTGGCCCTAGAATGGACTTTAGAAACTTTATTCTGAAAAGCATAGAAATACATTCTTACAAGGTCTCTTGAAGAATCTTCATGGTTCTCAATGGGGAAGCAAAGGAAGAGTTTCCCAAGGGAGGAAGGAACTATAACATCACAGAATAGAACCAGACACTTCCCCATCTTTCAAAGATTACACTTTCAGATAGAACCCTAAGCAACAGTTATTACATCTGTAAAAATGGATAGTAATTCTGTCTTCCCAAGTGAGGAAATATATCAGTACAATGTTTTAAAAGATCCCAAATTTTAAAAAAGAAAAAAAAAATCCAGGCATTTGTACTATAAGGCACCTATCACGAGCCTAATAGATTAGGGGTTTTGACATTCATGCATTCTATAGGTTAGGATTTCACGTCCAGTATTTTGCTGATGCCTCTAAAACCTTGGCAGAAAACTAACTGTTTTTTTTTGTGTGTGTATGTGTGTGTACTATAAACTCATCCCAGTACAGATGGGTCAACATCTAACCTCTGCCTTGCCATATTGCCTTTCAATGAGGGAAAAAAAAAATTCATGAAATTTATTCATGAAAACTCAGACCAACAGAACTCTGCCAGAATATATTAAGTTTGAAATTTATTAGATTATAAATAACTCAACCAACTACAAAATTCCTTTGACAGATTGCTTTTGGCATTGGCTATAAGCATGGCAGAGAGTTTCTCCCTACTATGTCTATTTTAAACTCTGAAGATGGGATCTTGGGCAAATAGATTGCATCCTTAAAGACTTGTTACAAATATATCAAGTCTTATCAAAATTCTGAAATAAAGAATAATCCATCCTCCCCCATCAAAATTCATAAACTTCCAAAAGAATCAGATAAACTTGATCAGTAATGTTCCATGGTTGAGAAGGATTGTTGCATTTTCTCTCATGTAGTGATTTGAACTGTTTTAGAGGATAAAATCTTTAGCCAAAGAAATGATTTCCTAATCATAGATTTCCAAATTTCAGTGACAAGATGTGTGAAGATAGAATCTTAAGATGAACCACGTTCTGATGTCATTAGCAACTACTTACTTCAACTCTATGTAATGCAGTTCCTCTGGAGACACTTTACTCATGTTCCTTCTCTGTAGCTGTGGCTACTTTGGGCTGAGCACTGATTAGATAGATAGATGTGTGATGCCAATTCATAGATTCAGTTTGGAAGCCCAAGTATTGCTACTGGGCTGTGTTAAGGTGTCTTCCCCTAAGAATGCAAGAGTGTTACCCATCGATCTTCTCACCTCATTCAACCACTCTCACAAATTTACCAGCATTCTCTCTTTGTAAATATCCTGTGTTTTGGCATGGTTCCCTCACTGACTATATCTCAGTAATTTCACTTGAATCACTATAGAGAGGATATACAACAAGCCTACAGAATATGCCCGCTCCTGCTTGATTTAACCATAAGCCTGAATGTATTCTTTGCTTATAATTGGAAGTGAAGCTATTCCACAAATACCTTGACTGTTTGTGTCCAGCTCTTCTTTCTTACCCCGTACTGCTACACTCAGGGTCTTCTACCTGTGATGAAGATGCGTCTTCTACCTGTGATGATGGTGCATTCAAGAAAGAGGATGTGAAAAGAGGCAAGATCTGAGTATATTCTTTTTTTCCAAAATATTTTGTAATCCTTGGCTAAAATTAATCATTATTTTTTATAATGAGAATAAAAATGTCATTGAAATAGCTCAACAGACTTCTTTAGAACATAAAATATCTATTAAAAACAATAATGTACTTTAACAATTTAAAACTTGATGAATAAAAACACATGGGTTAAAATTTCCTTAAAATTGTACTATGATTTCAAAACTAAATAAAAATTAAGTTTGGGAAACATTTATTTGGGAAAATATCAAACCAAAGTTGGACTGATTACTCAAGATATCAACAAATTCTAAAATAAAATAAGGAAGTTTAATGATATATACATTAACTTTACTAAATTTTACATACTTACTCAGAGACACCAATAAGCTAAAGCATGTGTATCCCTGTCCCCATCTTACAGCAGAGGATAGTAAAAGAGCTTAAAATAGCATCATTTCCAATGAATACAAATAAAATTAGATTATTTTTTATGATTTTAGTCTGTAAACACTTTACATCATCCCAAATGGAAAATCTTTCATCCATCTATAATTTACTAGTACTTTTTACACTTATGCGCTACTTACCATTCATTGTCCAGTATTTGTTGATTTTGTCACATGCAGTGACATTTCACTGTATCATTTGCTAGCTCCTATACAGCAGGGCACACATCCTACACATGTTGTGCCTTTTCTCCACACGTAGTATGTATCAGGCACACAGTACACTATAAGGTCAAGATGTATTTTTTTTAAGATGTATTTTTCCAAAAATAGATTTCTTGACTCATTCTATTAGGTTAGTACTTCTCTGATATTTTAGCCAAATGAATGCATTACAAATTATGAAACAGCACCTCTCATGACTACAGACACACAATTTCCCAATGAAATATTAGCAAATCGAATCCCACACATTAAAAGTATTATAAACTTTGACAAAGTGGGATTCATGCCAGAAATGCAAGGTTGAATGTAGTATAAGAACCCCAACAAGATAATATACTCTATTAATATAATAAATGACAAAAATTACATGAAAATCTCACCAGACACAGTAAAAACAATTTTTTGTTTTTTTTACCCATTTATATATATATTTTTTACCCATTTATATTTAAAAAAATCTCAACAGATAAGAAATATAAGAAAATTTCCTTAACCTGATAAAGGCCATCTACAAAAATATATAAATAAATAAGTAAATAAACAAAAGAGCAAACAAAAGCCTATAACTAACATCACACATAACTGTGAAATTTTAAATGAATTTCCCTACGATTTGAACAAAACAAGGATGTTCTTTCTCACCACTTCTGCTTAAACTTGTGCAGAAGTTTGTGGCCAGAAGGGGCGAGCATAAAAATAAATTCTAAATTGGAAGGAAGAAGCAAAACTGTCTTTATTTTAGATGACATGATCTTGTATACAAAAAATACCAAAGAACACCTTCATCTACCCTCAATTCCCCTCTAAAAAAATGATTAGAACTAATAAATGAGGGGTGCCTGGGTGGTTCAGTCATTAAGCCTCTCTCTTCGGCTCAGGTCATGATCCCAGGATTCTGGGATCAAGCCCCACATCTGGCCCCCTACACAACAGGACTGCATCTCCCTCTCCCACTCCTCCTGCTTGCGTTCCCTCTCTCACTATCCCCCTCTTTCTGTCAAATAAATAAATGAATCTTAAAAATGAAAGAACTGATAAATGAAGTCAGCAAGGTCACAGGACATAACATATATGTATATGTATATATGCATATATATATATGTATTTCTATGTACTAGTAATGAACATATACAAATGAAATTAAGAAAACGATCTCATTCACAATAGAAATAAAAAGATGAAAATACTTGAGGATAAATTTAACAAAAGAAGTGCAAGACTACAGAACATTGATAGAGAAAGTAAACAAGTCTAAATAAGAGAAAGACATTTCATGTTCATGAAAATCTCATAGATTATATCAACTTGTGATAAACATAGAAGATAAAAAGTGCATCAACTCAGAGAGATGACACGGAGGTCATGATAATACATTAAGGAGTAAGAAGAGTATCATTTCTCACTATTTAAGTTCCAGTGCTTCTTTTTTCCTTTAGTCTCATTCAATCCATTTTTACAAATCATTTCTAATATATGATCATTATGAACACACCAGTAAAGGAAATTTACCATATCCTCAATTGTTTTAATGACATCAAGTACGTTTCATCAAAGTAGAGGTTCTGAAATTTCATGTGCCTGTATTCATGTTTTCCCTTTTTTCTCCTTTCTTGACTTGGTGTTCCAATTAGTATCTTGAGTTGGGACATTACTGGCAGATTTGTTCTATTTATTAAAAATACCTTCCACTGACTAAGGATGGAAATAGGCATATACTTAACTCCTGAGAAACTGAGATTTCTAAATTATTACAAAAAAATTAGAAATCAGATGTTTTCCCAAACTAACAAGGCATCTAATAACCTTATATGACTCTGATGGGGCTTTTAAGAATTGAGTCATATAAGGAAAAAAAAGCTCATATACACCAGAAACATATGCTTGTCATAAATGTGAAAAACATGCAGTTATTCAACCTGAATTGCAAGTTTAAATTTTGACATAGTTCATTAATGAAGACACTATGTGTTTTTCAGAAATAATATGTTCTTATCATAGCTATTAGACTTCCAGCTGTTTTTTCACAACAATAAATATATTGTGAGGAAAGTTTTACTTAGCTTTTCTTTTGTGTGTATCCTTTTCAGACCATTGTACCTGCTTCTTGTTAAAAGTAATTAACAATACTGAGAAAATGCCTTGAGAATAGTAAAATTAGAATAGGATGCTAATAATTAGGATAAAAAAAGTTTATTTTTATTCCTGTTCTTTTAATGCTAAAGTCACATAAATATGCAGCTGTTAATAATAAGATCTTATTGAATATTTATTACTTTCCTTCCCTTATTAAACTAGTAATTTGGGGTTGTTTCCTCTTAACATTTAGGAAAGTTCAATTTCTTTTCTTCTAAAAAATCTTTTCCAACTAACTTCCAATAAACTTCAAGGTTTTTAGTAAAAAGCGTGTTAATGTTCCTATTCCGTGCTCCATTCCCACTGAATGATGTCTGGCGGGTAGGTTAGCCTGTCTCCGCTTGAGTTTCCAAATCCATAAACTTGTAGTGATATTATCTCTTTTATTGGGTGATCATAATAACAAATTGATATATTGCACACAAAACATGTAGAAAGCATAGATTAATAAACAAAAGTATTAATAGTGAAGTTTAAACTAAGAGACTTCAAAGAATACACACACACATACACACATGGAAATATTATTCAGCCATGAAAAGGAAGAAAATACTTCCATCTGCAGCAACATGGATGGACTTTGAGGTCATTATGCTAAATAAAATGTCAGACAAAGACAGATACTTTATGAGCTTACATACATGTAGAATCTGAAAAACAAAACAAAAACAAAACCCTCACAGAAACAGAGAACTGATTGGTGGTTGCCAGAGGCAGAGGGTAGAAGGTGGGGAAAATGGATGAAGGTGGTCAGAAAGTACAAACTTCCTATTATAAGAAAAATATGTTTGGAATGTAATGGGTAGCATGATAGTTGTAGTTACAAATACTGTACTGTATATATGAAAGCTGTGAAGAGAGTAGCTCTTAAAAGCTCCTTTCACAAGAAAAATGTTGTAACTATGTGAGATGTTGAATGTTAACTAAACTTATTGTGATAATAGTTCTATAATATATACATAGATCAAATCATCATGTTGTATGCATTAGATTTTTATAATGATATATGTCAATTATATCTCAATAAACCTGGAAAAAAAGCTGTTGCTATCTCACGTGAGTGGCCACTTTATAATTTAAAAACATGATTCTGACAGTAAAAAATGAATCATATAATAGTTAATTGTTTATTTTCCTGATTTCTTTTTTGCTTGATCTAGTTAAAGATGATGAATTATTTTTTATACATACCATGGGACCACATTAATTGCTTTCTCAAAAGTTCTCAGGCATTCTATGTTACTCTAAATGTTTAATTCAAAATGATAATATTGGGCTTGAAAATTCTAATTTAATCCATTTCACTCCATCCAAACAGATTGAGGTTTAAATTATAGCATTTTCACATCTTGTTATCCTGAAGTTCCCTGTACCTCAGTTGTGTCATCTGTAAGACAGATAATAATAGTTCATCCTTTTGATTGGTTTCAAGGATGATATTTATTTACTATGTATCTTAATGCTTGGCACATAACAAATGTTTAATAATTATTTTTTACCAAACAAGTATTTTCCCCCTTTTTCATTGTTCTTTTCTTTTTCTCCTTCCTCCTTCTTTTCTTTCTCTCATTGATCACCTTTTATACCCTTCTATTCTATAAGCTTTTTATTCCAAATCTACTGGGGTGTTCATTTTTGTTTGTTTTGTTTTTTGTTTTTGTTTCTTGGGCCATCAATCACTTTTTAGTGCCTTTGATTACCTCTTATTGTGATAATTCCTGGTTAGAAAAAAATAGACCAAACGCTAACTTCTCCAACTTATAGAAGAGGTCTAGCTCTCTAACTTCATACAGATTGTATTGATGGAGGGGGGAGACATTCATTAAATCATCATGCAAACATGCAAGATTACCCCTGGACAAGAGCTACAAGAGAGAGGTACAATCTTGTCCTGAGAACACATAATAGGGAAAACTATCTGACCTAGTCAAAGAATTGAAGCAGGTTTTCCTGAGCAAGAGACACATGCCCAGAGTGCTGAAGGATGATTTAGAATCAAATAGATGAAAATTCAAGAGAAGAAAATTCAAGAGAGGGCAATGGTTAGTGCACAAAGTACCATGGGGAAGAAAAGAGCATACATGATGTGGAGGATCAAAAGAACCAACATAGCTAGAGCCCAGCAGAGGAAGAACACAGACAAGATATCTGGAGAAAGCATGGTTGGCCACACTCAGGAATTTGATTTCTTTAAGGACAATGGGAAGCCAAAAAAATGGCATGGTTTTTTTTCTTTTTTTCTTTTTTTCTTTTTTTCTTTTTTTCTTTTTTTTTGACACTCATACATGTTGAAAACTGTTATTTTCATAATGGACTGGAGGGGAACCAGGGTAGATGCAGGTAGACAACTCGGAAGCCCGCTATAGTCGTCTTTGAGGAAGATATTGAAAATGTCGTCTGAAGTGGAGTACTGCAGGTGGCCAGAACTATAGAGGAAGGAAAAATCAATGATATTTGCTGATGAATTTAGGGAAGAAAGGTAACTAAGAGAACACAGTATTTTTGGCTTGGATTATAAGATGGAGGTGTGTTTGGAGGAGCATGGAGTGGGAAAGAAAGGAAATACAAATTAGTTTTAACTGGAGAATTTTCTTAGTTTTAGATGACTTGGAGTCCCCCCCCAAAAAAAAAAATTAAGAATGCAGTTGGATGTATGGGTCCAGAAATCAGAGACTATCTGGGCTGGAGTTGTACATTTGTAAACCATCTACTAATATGTTGCAATTAAAATCACAGATAGGCTTGAAGACAATAAAAAAGAAAACTTACAATTAAAAAAAAAGAGAGAGAGAGAGAGACTGAGAATCCTCGGGATCAGTATTTCATGCCTAAGGTAGATGAGGTTGACCCTGAAAGGGAGATAGAAATGAGCATCAGAAAGGTAGGAAGTAAAACTTGGAAATGGTAGGCTCTAAATGTCAATGGAAAAAAAATTGAAAAATAAAAAGTCAAATGACTGAAGTTGAGAAGTCTTCTACAAAAATAACTGGAAATCTCAGATCCTGTGAAGGACATCAGTGTGAACGTTAATGAAAATGATTTCAGTAGTTCATAAACAAATCCATATTGGATTAGAATGAGTAGATAGAAATAATGACAAAAATAATTTCTATTAAGAAGTTTGGCTCTGAACAGAGAAAATAGAGATAAAATTTACCAGAAGGAAATAAGATGTCAAGAGATTATTTATTATTGGTGTTTAATGAAGGGGACATGAGCACATTGAAAAGCCAGTAGGAAAGTTCCAGTTGGGAGATAGAGAATGAGAAAGAGAGAGGACAAGGAGAGACAGAGACACCGGGGAAGTTTGAATATATAAAAGAGAGGTGACTTGCTTATAATTTACAATCTCTGAGGATGGAATACACAACACAGATGTAGAAATTAGCCTAAGGTAGCAGGAATGAACTTTTTAGAATTCTAGCAAGAAGAAAATGAAGTAATAATAAAACTTGGCCATACATAACTATGGTAGACATTTATAAACATATAAAAAATTAACATTTCTCCATCTGGGCTGCTTTTACTAAGTATAACACTGTTGTGACAAATTTTCTTAAAAATTGGTTTTGAAGAAATCCTGGGAAGCTTGAGATCTACAGCAGAAGTATAAGTCAGAGAGTGTGGAACTGTAATCATCTCTGCCTTCAACAAAGACATAGGGAATGAGACTCAAGACATTCATGTATTCATAGAAAATTGGGACATAGGTGTGTAAACAGAGCAATTTAATTAGCACGATTCTCTAGGTAGAAGTAAATGGTCTATTTGTGTTGGGTTAATGAACTCTTCCAGGGCACTGAATAGAACCATGGTGTCTTCAAAGGACTCATTGACCTCGCAGGGATGAACACTTTTCTATCAGAGAGCTCTTTATTTACCAATCTTTACACTCTGCAGGAGAAAGCCACATGTTTATGAGGTATCAGCTTCCCATAGGTAAAGGAAGTGTTTTTCACAGGTTTCGCCCTGATACACACAGCAAACATGACAATTTCTAATAGAATTGTTTTTCTTCCTACACATAAATAAAGCGGTGCTGCACAGGATTGTTTAATTTTATCAGGGTAACAGACAGAAAATAATCATAATTTTCTAACAATGTGATATCTCTGAACTACATCTGGTGTTATTCTATATGGAAGATGTGTGGTTGATGTCAGAGTAGGGGTGATCGAGTGGTTGGTGATTTTTCATCTGTATAGTTGCTGCTTTTTCTAGAGATGAGACATAGCAAAGTTTGCTTGACACCCCTCTGAGCATTCATACAGATAATAAGCATTTGTGAGTCCTTACTGTGTGCTAAGCAAATATTACTCTGGGCCATGATGAAGGAGGGCAAGAAAAACAAGACATAAGTGCCTAATCATTTATGCTAGTTGTAAATAACACAAGCACCTGGTTTTATTTGAAGTGTCCTGTTTTCTATGTTCAAGCCAAGACAGATAGAAGAACAAAAAAGAAAAACGTACTATTCTTTTCCCCCTTAATTTATTTAACAATTATTCACAGCTTTCTTATCTTCTGTCTTCCTTATGAGTAAAGGGGCTATCTTTCCCAGCCTTGGAAAATAGCGACAGCATCCAGCTCTGGTACAAAGGATAGGCATGCTTGCAGTCTCTTATATGATATTTAGATTTCTTGAGTTTGGGTTCCTCAGTTGTAACACAAACCCACTATGTGTGTCAGTTCCAGTAGGGTCCTTCAGTGTCACCTCTGTAGGATTTGGGAGGCAAAGGCAATCAGCACAAACACAACCCTCATACTGCTTGTTGTGTTGTGAGTCATAAAGTTTTTTGTCTCTGATCCACGAGTCTCATGTCTTCTCCCAGAAGCCATGAAATCATGGCAGGCTAACTTGTTAGTTTGCTAGTAGAGTAAAAATCCCCAAGACTTCATAGTCTCCAAGTTCTTCATAGTCCTTTGTCTAGACAATTTACAAGTTTCTTTCCTAAGAGTGATCAGGTAAATCATTCAAAATTTCTGCCTTTCAGAAGAAAGTTGTGTGAACTTGAACAGGCCTATGGCAGAACCCAGATGATCTTTGTGCATTCTGGGGGTGGACTATATCTTCAAACTTCCACCACGTTTGAGGCCACAGTTAGTGAGATTGGAAAATTCGAATTACAGATAAATCTTTTGTATTGTGTGAGATGTTTAACATTAGTCTTATGGAAATTTACTTAAAAATCACCTTGGTATTTGATCTTGTTGGCTTACGTTAGCATGCAAAAGCAGAGCTATATCTAACTGCTAATAATATTATTAATATGTTACCTTCCCTTTGTGTCTTTCGAATGTGTTCTTTAGACCTTAAAGAAACCATGGCGATGTTTCTTCCACCATTCTTGACTAGCATGGTGCATTGCCAAAAGACTTCAGGTCAGAAGGGAAAAAAAACATCCAAATTGACTGCATCTTTTCTTATTGCTCAACAACTGTCAAACAATTGAGAAATTTGTTTTGGATAAAGCACTAACATTCCTTCTTCCATTCCCAGCCCCTTTCTACATAGTCTGCAGTTTTTCCGCTGACCACTGATTGATGTCAATATGAAAGTTCTCAGACAGAAGACAAGAAATATGTCATGGGTTTTTTAGTTCTCCAAGCTTCTGATTAGGACCAGAGCCAAAAATTACACACACTTAGCCCTATTCTCCTCATGAATACAGAGAAAGCAGAACCTCTTCGGGGTTATAAGAAAAACTACTCTATTCCTCACACAAAATGACCAGGACCCAACAGCTTATAAAAAAGGCATGGTTCAGGGCATGTGAGGACAAAGAGGAGGGGCGAGTTATTTCTATGTTGTTACTCTGTGTTCTTTCATAACTGGGACAAGGCCTCAAGCTTACAAAGTAGCTGGGCACACTGGAGACAGCTGGTATACAGGAACCAATTCAGTCCCATCAGAGCAAAGCAGCCCCATCCATCATTTATTCAACACATATTTTCGAGTGTGGGCAATGTAACTGCTCTGTTGTAGTGCCTGCATTGTTGTAGGTTTTGGGGAAAGACTGTAACACAAAATTAATAAGGACCTTGCCCTCCTTAAGTAGTCAAAGGGGGATGACAGAAAATGGGGATCTAACATGTGCTACTGAAATTTATTTATTTACTTATTTATTTTTTAAGATTTTATTTATTTATTTGACAGACAGAGATCACAAGTAGGCAGAGAGGCAGGCAGAGAGAGGAGGAAGCAGGATCCCTGCCAAGCAGAGAGCCTGATGTGGGGCTCGATCCCAGGACCCTGAGATCATGACCTGAGCTGAAGGCAGAGGCTTAACCCACTGAGCCACCCAGATGCCCCGCTACTGAAATTTAAAAGAAAGCAAACAAACCTCGTATAAGGGTTGAGTATGGATCTATGTAGATTTCCTAGAAGTGATGTAACAACTAAGAACTTAAAGAATGGACATTAAACAAGGAACAAAATGAGAAGAAAATGAGATTTATGATGTGACCATCCTGAAATGAAAGGTTCAGCATGATTGCTTTATGGAAACAGAAGAGAGTAATTTATAATGAGATTGAGGAGGTATGCAGGGGGCTAGATAAAGAGTCTTTTAAGCTATAGTAGGGATTCAGTTAAGACTAATAGAAATCTATGTCTTTACAGTCTGTGTTTGCAAAAATAACTCTTACCGTAGTGTGAATTAAAAATTGAAGCTAGCAAGAGTAGGTTTGAGGACACCAGTTCTATATAAGACAAGGAAACAGCTGGTGTTGGGTTACACCATGAGAAAGATAATGGAAATAATTATAGATTGATTTAGTATAAGTAAGATTATATTTCAAGATAACCAGAGAAGCAGCGCCTGGGTGGCTCAGTGGTTTAAAGCCTCTGCCTTCGGCTCAGGTCATGATCCCCGGGTCCTGGGATCAAGACCCACACCAGGCTCTCTGCTCAGCAGGGAGCCTGCTTCCTCCTCTCTCTCTGCCTGCCTCTCTACCTATTTGTGATCTCTGCCCGTCAAATAAATAAATAAAATCTTAAAAAAAAGAAAAAAAGATAACCAGAGAAGAGGTAAAAGCATGTGTGTGTGTGTGTGTGTGTGTGTGTGTGTGTTTTAAGTCAATAAATAAAGAAATCAAAGACTCACTGATCTGGAATCCAGGAACTATTTCTAGAGAACACACCCCAGATTAGCAACTTCCTAAAGTCTCTTCCTTTATATTTATCTACAACAACTTATAATGTCTGAATATTATTTCTTAGTTATCTGTTGCTGAAATAATATATATTCCTTATGGAATAAAATGAACATATAAAAGAGTAGAAAATGATCCATATTTTTATTACTAAATGAAAAATAATATTGACATTTAGTCTTTCACCAGATTTTTTTTTAAAGATTTTATTTATTTATTTATCAGAGAGAGTGAGCACAGGCAGACAGAGTGGCAGGCAGAGGCAGAGGAAGAAGCAGGCTCCCTGCTGAGCAAGGAGCCCAATGTGGGACTCGATCCCAGGACGCTGAGATCATGACCTGAGCCGAAGGCAGCCGCTTAACCAACTGAGCCACCCAGGTGTCCCTCCACCAGATTTTTTTACATAAATTTCATTATATGCACATTACATTGAAATGTATTTTCTTACAGATTATAAGATAATCAATTAGATTTTATTTTAGATAGTTACATAGGTTTAGATTATATCTAAAATGAATTTAAATGACTAACAATCTAACTTTTTAAAAAACTTCCAATTTTTTAAGAACTGATTTTATTTTTGATATAGATGCTTCAAATGGAAACCTACTATTCCAGAATTAATTGAAGTTATTATGAAATAAAATATTTGAATTTATGCTATACCTGCCCATTGCATTGGTATCCACTTTTGTTATGAAAAATGCAAAGATATTGCTCTTTTCTTCTGGCCTATATTTTTCTCTATAATATGGAATCTATAATTTTTTAAAAGATTTTATTTATTTATATGACAGAGAGAGACACAGCTAGAGAAGGAACAGAGTAGAGGGAGTGGGAGAGAGAGAAGCAGGCCCCCTGAGGAGCAGGGAGCTCAATGCGGGGCTCGATCCCAGGACCCTGGGATCCTGACCTGAGCTGAAGGCAGAAGCTTAATGACTGAGCCACCCAGGCAGCCCTGGAATTTATAATTCTTAAACACCTGTGTAATGGGTATCTCTTACCTGATTGATTACAGAGTCTACCTCCCAATACCCCCATGGGATTATAATTACATACCTAATTTATGAAAAAATATTTCAGCAATTAAACATTTATAAAATTAGCAAGTTATTTCTATAGGTAACTATAGAAATATAGTTTGCATACTTTATATGTAGCAAACACATCCTGGATATAGCTCATTGGTTTAATGTTCACTCTTTTACCTCTCTTTGTGGACAATAGAACCTGGACAGAATAGGCCTATGATCAAATCCAAGGTGTCCTTGGCACACTCTGGGAGGATCAAGGGCATAAAGTACATTAGAATTCCAGAAGCACAGAAAAATAAACCATTAACTTATGTGAGGACAGACTCTAAAACCTTTGAGACAATCTGAAACATCTACTCAAAGGATAAGCAAAAAGCTAAGAATTCTGAAGAAGTAAGACGTCTACAAATTGAATCAGCATCAACAAAGTCAAAAATATTATTCTGGACAAATAACAAGGAGTGGAACCAGGAGGATTATTTTAGGAGATTAATTCGAAGCACCTGAAGCTCTAACATAGTTAGAGAAGAAACCAGTTTCTATACCATACTCACCGACATCATCACTCCCAATCAAAGTACTCCCTTGTTGTTAGTTTTGCTATTGCGGGAAAAACTCTAGTTTACTGTATTATACTTATTTTATATTTTCTTTGTGTTGCTTTTGTAGGTGTGTTATGATCAAATAATCTTGAACTTAGGAGTTAGAAAATCTAAATTCACAATCCAATGTTGCCAATTACTAGTTCTTGGCACATTATTTCAATTAATTTATGGTTTAATTCATTCATCTGTAATGTGGAGCTAACACACACAAACAGGATTATACAGATTTCAATAAAATCTAATATCATAGCCCAGCAATTATTTATTTTATGTTAAAAAAACTCACAAAACTACATTTCTTTAAACTTTCTGTATTATTAAATAAAATAAAGACATTATTTTACATGGTTTATAAAAACTAAAACAGCAAATACGTGTATGTACCAATCATAGCACAGAAGGTTTATTTTTATGTTGTTTTAGAGAGACTACATAAGTGGAAAGTATACGCTGATATAATATCACTCTTGTGTTTAAAATAGTGGGTTGTGGGCCATTCCATTCACACAGATACATGGAATTTAAATTTGGGACCATAGAATAAATACTTAGGTAACTAAAACTGATCCCGATCTAGTCCAACCATTAATAAATTTGATGCACTTTCTCCCTATCTTAGTATTTTATTGCTGCACAAAAATTACCACGGACTTAAGGACTTAAAACAAGACAAAACTATTATCTCATAGTCTTATGGGTTTGGAGTTCAGGTACAAGCTAGGTGGGTCCTTTCCATATGGTCTTAGCTAGCTGATACCAAAGTATTGTCTGCAGCTCAAGGTCTTCCTCCAAGCATACTGGTTGCTCACAAAATTCAGTTCCTTAAGGTTGTAGGACTAAAGTCCCTGGGTTGTTTTGTTTTGTTTTGCTGGCTATCAGCTGAGTGTCATTCCCAGATCCTGAGGCTGCTCTCATAACTTGACAGATTACTTCATAAAAGCCAGCAGGAGAATCTTTCTCCATCTAAGAGACTAAGAAAAAGGCTTACATAACATAATACGGTCATGGGAGTGACTGTCCTGACATATTCATAGGTTCTGTCCATACTCAAAGGAAGGTGAATATGGGACACATATACTAAGGGGCAGAAACTTGAGGAGCCATTTAAGAATTCTGCTGACCACACTTCTTACCTGCTTATTGTGTAATATGGTAGTTTACACAATGAGAACGCCCCTAGAAAGTTAAGAAACAAACAAAGTCATAACAAACCAAGAGGACCACACCGTATAACACAGTAGCTCAAAAACATTCCCTCCACTAGCAAAATAACTCAAAACCTTATTAATGAGAATACTCTGAGACGGATTTGTCCTGCCATCAGGAAACAATTGTTTGTTTGTTTTTTTTTCCTGTTTATATCTGACCAGATTTTGGTGTAAATTGGAAAAGAGCACCCCATCCTAGGGGAGAGAGCACAGGCTCTATTCCAGTCTTCATCCCCTCCCTGGCTAAGCATCCTGGTGCCAACACAATCCGCACACCACGGAGGGCCCTGTAACCGTAGGGAGCTCTGAGTGTGGAGGAAACACCAGGTCTTTCTTTGAAATAACATGAGCCAGGCCCGGCCATTTTATCTTCCTAAAGAACAGATTTCTCATCTTTAAAAAGTGAATAGTAATGGTTTCCCTACCAAAAAGTGGATTATTTTAGGGATCAAAGAAGATAATTCATATTGAAGGACCGTCAACTATAAGACGCCATAAACATGTACTGTGATATACTTTGACCAGGCACAGGGCTAGGCTGAACCAGGGAAAATGGCCATTTTTATGGGTCAAAACAGTTGGGTTGAATCTCAGCCACTTCATTTAAATCAACATCAAAGTATAATTCTTTAAATGCTACTTATTCCTAAGGAATATCGGTAAAATCTCTCCTCAAAAATTATCTCGTGTGTCTCTTGTATCACCAGAAGTCATCTATAAGGATTAGGATTGTAGTATTTATAGCTCAGAAAGACATCTTTTCCAGTAAAAGAGGGGAAAATCCTGTGTCCTCCGGTTTTTAAACCATACAATCGTACGTATTATTAAAAGAATATCCCTGGAAGGTAGTCCACAATGGCAGCAGAGAAAGATTCTAAACTTACCTACTCCCATGGACACACCAAATATACAGCTACTTGTGGAATAATTTGTTCTAACAAAGACCCGAAAACTACTTCTACGGCTCCTCCACAACAGAGAATAAAAGGGTCTGTAGGAGGCACAGAGATGATCTTGCTAAAAACCCACTCTGGCATGGTGACTTATAATTGAGAGGAATCTCACAAAGTGGGAGTTACTCCCTCAGGAGCAAGAGGTTTGTGTCCCATGGCATTCACCCTAACCTTTGGAGTCTTCACTGGAGAGATGAGTTCCCAAAACGTCTAGCTTTGAAAAACCAAGGGACTTACGTCCAAGAGACCCAAATGGCTGTAGAGGACCAAGATACCATTCTTTAAGGGACTGCAGACAGCCTCACTCACCACAGGGCTCTGCATAAAAGCCGCAGTGGGAAAAATGCCTAGACTATTTCTGAAGGAGACCCATTTGGTAACCTCACAGAGGCTGCTGGAGGGGCAAAGGCCCTCTGGGACTCTCTACCAGCTAGCTCAGCAGGCAAATGCAATTCTCTCATCGTCTCCTGCTCTCCGGCTAAAGCCAGAGGCATGTTCCACCCCTGTGCTCTCCTGCTGCTGCACTGAAGACAGTGGGCACAGGGACTAACTGGGGAGTCTCCTTGATGGCCTCGTTCTGGTGGCCATGGGTGGGGGCACAGATTGTGTTTCTGTGTCCCATGGGACTGTAACAACCAGAATGACTGTTCTTAGCAGCCTAACATCCCCAGGGTCCCACACAGATAGCAATCTGAAATACATTCCTAGTTTTGCTGTGGAAAAGGTCTGTTAACTTACCCTGGAGCTTTAGCCTGAGGGGCAGGGGTCCGGTTTACCATACACAAGGGGCTACAGAGGTGCTTTTAGGGAATGTAGACTGATGATGCCAATTTTGGGGAGGGGGTTCCACTAGTGAAATAGGTTAAGGGGGTCAAGAGGCACAAACTTCCAAATATAAAATAAATAAGCCATAGGATGTAACCTAAAGCATGCGACTATGCTCCATAATATGTAGTGTGTCCTTGAAAACTGCCCAGAGACTAAATCCTTAAAGTTCTCATCACAAGAAAAAACAAAAAACAAAAAACACACTTTGTATGGTGACAGAAGGTAATTAGACTTACTGTGGTGATCATTTAGCGGTGCATACAAATATACAAATACCAAGTTATATTGTACCCCTGAAACTAATATAATGTAATGCATCAATTATCCCTCAA
The DNA here is from genome assembly GCF_010015895.1 of Lontra canadensis. NCBI lineage: Eukaryota > Metazoa > Chordata > Mammalia > Carnivora > Mustelidae > Lontra > Lontra canadensis. The sequence continues at coordinate 8,941,337 of NW_022631015.1, forward strand.
TAAAGAAAAAAGAATATTTCCAAAAGAATTGACAGAACACCCCAATGAATAATTAAAATAATGCTGCAGACCATGTTTTGATAGTTTTTAAATAATGGAATTGATTTTTATGCTGATAAAATGATGATAGTATCCTAAGGGTTTCTTATTTTTATGTATTTTTTTATTTTTTTAAATTATTTTTATTAACATGCATTGTATTATTTGCCCCAGGGGTACAGGTATGAGAATCATCAGGCATATACAATTCACAGTGCTCACCATAGCACATACCCTCCCAGCCACCCTATCCCTCTCCCCCCACCCCCTAGCAACCCTCAGTTTGTTTTGTGAGATTAAGAGTCTCTTATGGTTTGTCTCCCTCCCAATCCCATCTTGTTTCATTTTTTCCTTCACTGAAGGGTGTGGTTTGTGGAAACCAAACATCAGTTTCAGTGTACCATTGGTAGAATTGTAGAACTACGACTACTGTTGGTAGCTAATGGCAAGATAACCCAGGGAAATGCAGGTTCTCAGCTGAACTGAGAGACTTTAACTATCCTGATGACTTACTGGTAAGAAGAGAGATACAACCTCTGTTTCTTCTCCTTAGGTCTGGAAATGATCTCAGAGTTCCATCTTACTGATATCATGCTTTTGATGTTCCACATTTATTTTTAGGGTAAAATATTAACAATACAGCTTTGAATGTATTTTAAACTGATTTTCATATCATTGTAAGGGGTGCACTTGTAATTCGATCACTTTGTTCTTTTGCATTTTTGTTCATGTTTAGGTTTGCTAGAAAGATATCCCCAGAAGGCTAAAAAGTAGAAAACTATACGCGATAGCAGAATTTTGAAAATTAAAGACTAACTTATAATGAAGATATACAAAATAAAATTTTCTGTTATGTTAAAGTCAAAAAATAATTTGCTGATAGATTTTTCAAAAACATATGCTCTTAATATTTTCAAAGTACGACAAACTTCATGAAATATGAAAGTAAACAAGTAGAGTCTCGGAAGTATTCCCTAATAAAAGAAAAGGTTTGAGGTCACATCTAAGTATAAGTGGGGAGTTTCTAAACATCAACTATTTGTTCAACTGAAACGTCAACAGAATCATTTTATTTTTAAGGAAATGAAAAAAGAAAATATCCTGGGTGGAGATGGACGGTAGTCTTCATAGGGGCACAGGAATGGGAAGATACACCTCTTGAATTAAGACCATAAGGGAAGACATGTCATCTGTCAGTGCTGGCAGCAGGCTGGCTAAGGCTACCGGCAGACACAAAAAATTAGGAAAGACTATAGAGGTCAGAGAACAGTCATTGTCACAAGACTGGGATCCACCAGCAACTGATATAATGTTATATTCTGATTTTACCTCAATAAAATAAAAAAGAACCTTTCCAAAATAATTCTGAGTGGACACCCTAATGAATAAAATAATGCTACAGAACCTTGTTTTTATAATCTTCTTCAAAAGTTAAACTGATTTTTTTATGCTCATGACCTGCTTAATCAGGGTGCTTGGCTGATGATAGAAGTGGGGTGCACAGGACAGTCAGGGTGCCCAGGACCCTCAAAGGCAGACTGCATACCTTCTATTGGGGAGAAGCTGGCCATATGGTCATACTTTTCTTTTTTCATTGCAGACATTTATTGTATTTTTGTTAATTTCAAAGATGTATTGTATAAGATTTAAGGCAGAGAAAGATGCATGTCCTAGGACAACAGGTACTAAACAGCAAAGCTCTTAACTGAAAATACATGTAGAAATCTACTGTGCCTTCTACCATGGAGACCTCACCTCAGAGGAGAGGTCTTGCTGCCAAGGCACAGCTGAACACTGGGAGGCAGGTGGAGAAGGGCTCCCCAGCACAGTCTGAGAGGTAAAGAAGAGAAAAACAAGCTTGGGAGAGAGCAGGACTTCCCTAGGAACCCACCAGCCCTTCCTCCAGCTGAGACTCTGAGACAGGACCCCCACTGGACTGCTGATAATGGGAGAGTTTTGAGGACAAGGCCATACAGTTCTCCACCCAGTCAGGCAGGGGTCTCTCCTTGTGGCTCACTTAGACTTAGGTCTGACTGTGCTAAACTGGAGGGGTTGGCAGAGAGAGTGGATGACAAATGCAGTCTAGCTGAGCAGCTGGCTGACCAAGAAGAAGAGGAGAAGACATTGAGACACAGGAGAAGGCCGAGTGTCTCCAGTAGGGACCATGCACCAGTCAGACAACAGAACTTGTCCTGTGGGAATTCCAAGGCCTTCAGCCCTGAGGCAGTAGACACTATGACCACAGCCAGTGTGCCTCAGTCTCCCTCCCTCTCCCTCTCTCTCTCTCTCTCTCACACACACACACACATAGAAAAAAAAAAAAGGTATCTGGAATTTTCAACATTTCCAGTCAGAGGCAATGTTTGCCACTCAGGAAGACAGATGATATGAGAATTGTCACAATTGTGGACAACAACTGTTTCTAATGCCTTTCTTTCAGAGAAAACACTATTGAACTTGACTGCGAAGTACCCACATCTTTAGCACCCAGGATCCTCAGTCAGGAATCGCTGTTCCAGAAGTAGTTCGAGAACTGGAAAGTAGGACCTAGCATCTATGTTATTCTACTGATGGGGGATCAGCCTCATTCGTGTGTGTCTATGCTTTCCCTAGTTGAGATGGGTTTAATACTTTATATTTTGTAACTCAGTTTGGTTGTATGTCTCTTATAGTCTTTTGTTTTTATTTTTCTCCTTTTGACCTAATGTTACTGTCTCGGAGCCTAGAATATTTTCTTGTACTCCAATGTCCTGACCTTAGCTTTTCTTGAAACACAAGAAGACAAACAGGGAAACGCAGGAAAGAGCTTTCTGAAAATAATGATTGCACTTATTTCTGATCACCTTACTTCCCCCCCCCACCACCACCCCCAGCCCGCCCCGCCCCTCCCCAGACAACAGGCTCAGATTCAACTTTGCCACTCAGATACAGAGATCTAAATTAATTGAAGTTTGCTCCTGGCGTTGTTACTGCCTCTTCTCAGGGCCAAACCTACCCTTCCTTGTGCGGCTCTGTGGGTAGGGCGGGGACTCTTATGCCTCCAAGGGGCCTTGCTTGCAGGTTTCTTGTTAGACTCTGGGATGGAGAGTCCACAAGGAGGTGGCAAGGCTGGGAGCAGGGAGAGAGGACTTCTCTTTCCTGTGTCTTTCTCATGGGCTCCCTGCGGCTCTGCTCTCTGTCTGTTGTCTCTGTGATCTCACGTCACGCAGCCAGGCAGAGCCTTCCTACAGAAGTGGTTCTATCTAGTTCGTGGTCTCTACAGCAATGAAAGAAGCAGATGCTTCCTTAGAGGCTTGCAAGCTTTCATAATTCCAGCCTCCTGCTTTTCCCCCTCAGTTCTAGGGGTAGGAGCTGCTTCCAGAATCCCTACCTCTGTAATATCTTTGGTTTTCATCTTTTTGGTTACGTCATTAACAACTTTACAGCTAGCTGTCCCCTCTTCACATTAAATGCACTCTGCTTACGTAGCTGGTCTGGTTCTTGCCTCTTGCCACTTGATACTGACTTTATAATCTTCAAATCTGTATTCTACCTCTTCCTTCTGATGTATATTTTTCTCAGTGCTTTTTTTTTTGGTTTGTTTATCTATTTGTCAGTAAGAGAGGTGGTGAACATTAGCTCTAAGAGTTTTGTGGGGAGATGTTGTATTTTTAGGGGGAACTACAAAAAACAATGCAAATTTTAAAAAGGCTCCCAAAAAAGAAGAGGGGAGAGAACAAAGAACTAAAACAAAGTGGAAAGTTTAATGGAAAGAATGATTCTTTAAAAATAAAATCATAGTATAATAAAAAAGTAACATGAAGAAGAAATTTAATGTATCAATATTTACTATAAACTACAGATAAATTCTATTTGCCTTTTAAATGGTAGAAATCCACAATCTGAGTAAAACTTCATCATTTAACTTAGCTATTAATTTATAAGCATCTAAAACACAATAACCCATAAAGTTAGATTTCATGTTCACCATCACTGGTCAAGGGAGCAATGTGTCATTGTATCATTTTGATACATTTACTTTCTCTTTATAACCTGTATTTTATCATCAAGAATTTGTAGACCAGCACTCTTGTACTTTTAGCTAAATTTCTCCTTAAATCACTGCAGACTCACACACAGGTTTAAGTTCTCTTTTTGATCTATATGTTTGCGTCCCTGCGTGTATCTTACATAAGGGAGCACAAACACAAAGAGTTTCCGAATTGCAGTGGCCTCAACAAAGAAACTCCAGTGTCTAATAAAAATGTTTTTTTGAAAATTTCATCTTTTGAGTATGGTGGCAAGCAGAAGTCAATCAATGCTTTTGTTTAATACGCTGATAGTTCCCCAATATTCACCAGGCTTTTTCCCACTGTTCTCAGGCTCTGAGCCAAGCACCTCATATGAATTTGCTTACTCATCATCAAAACTCCATGAGGTAGAACCTGTGATTGTTACCTGCTGTATAGTAAGTCTTTCTAAGGAGTTTCAGTAAGATTAATAACATGTTCTAGGTCACAGAGATAGCAAGGGCAGAAATGGGGTTCGAACCCAGGGTGGTTAACACTCTTAAAGTTTGCCCATCATGGATTCGAATCTTTATGGGGGGTAAGGAATATGTCCCTTGAGTCTAATATGATGAGCAGAGCAAACCTGAAGAGATCAGTCAAACTCAGAGGGTCACATTTAGTTAACTTGCCATAGCCATACTCCTTTGCTACCATTGTTTAGATAAATAGAGAGATAGATGATATTCACACATATATATACAAATAAATTTTTTTTTGTTCAGAAACCTGTAAGTAGTTGACTCATTGTATTGTGTTTTCTTCTTATTTTATCTTTGTATTTTTGTGCTCTAATAGCTCAGAAGTATTAAGGACACAAAATGTCCATGAGCCCATGTAGGGTCCATTCATTCAGTGCCCCATAAAGGGAGGCTCAGCCAGTTTTTACTATACACTGGACATGTTGAACAGTCACAAACAGCACCTGGGCACTGACCCAGCAAGGAAACCCCCATCTCAAATCCCCCTTCTTGATCTTTTGACTTTCAAAGACTAGGGCAATGTCCATTGTGCTATTCAAATCCAGAGATATGCTTAGAACCATGTTGACTTACCTGTTAAATGTCCACATGTATTGCAAGGACATCGTAATGAAGAGGTACACAAATATTGACATAGTTCCTAGAAATTAAAAGCACACAACTAAAGGAAAAATGCAAAGCCTTTCTTGAAAAGGACAAACCATAGACGCATTATAAATTTCAACCGAAGATTCATCTTAACTTGCCTCTTTACTTAACCCTCTGCTGAGCATTGCCTATGGGACATTTCAAACCAATATCACTCGAAATGTGTTAGAACCATCACCTGATAATTGTCTTCCCTGGAAGGTAATGTTTCTCCGTAAATAAACAGTGGGCTTAAAAGAGTAGCTATTTTTAGACAATTCAGGAGAGAGAAGAATTAATGCAGTGATAATAAGGGGTAAAAGTTCAGGAAGTGGATACGTGTCAAAGGATTAACACAAGTGTTTTCTGTCTTTGGGGATGAGATGAGTTGGGAGGAGAAGGATTGTCATTGGCCTTTAGCGCTTTGTTGCTGAGTAAGTGAAAATAAATGGAAAATGCGGTTCTTCCAATTTCAAACTGTTACAATATGGTTACTTTCATGCCCTACAGAGAATTCCTGAAGGCACAAACCCAGTCACAAATCGGTACACATCAGCATTTTGCATAAAAGGAAAACATCCATATCTGACTCAAGCAACGATGAAATCAATACAGAAACATTTCCAGAGAAGTCCTGCAGGTTTTTTTATGCATTAACAGCTAGTATATGGTACAAAAAAATCTTCTGACTGTTTAATAAATCAACTTTAGATCCACAATCCCTGAACTTCCATGATTTTCTTTATCATCGCCTAGAGAGCACCCTGCAGACATTAAGTTGCATTTTTCCTCCTACTGTTTCTACCCTTATTAGATGGTTTATCTCTCTGCTGGTTTTTTGATGGGTTTGAATACAGGGGTTAAATTCATATCTCAGAGTCTTTCTACCACAGCCTCCTCCAAAGCCTGCGGAATATCATAAAATAAAGGAGCATCTGACCAACTCCAGAGCCGAAATGCTGTCCTCAGCTCTCTGGCTTAGCCTAAACCCCTCTGTCAATAAAATTATGTCCATTCACATAATTGCATTTGATTTTATTTACCACTGAATGTCTGAACTATTGGCATGAGTCAAACAATTATTTTATACATTACAAAAAGCATACTTGAAAAGGATTTTATGGGTATATTAAATAAACATAGCATTTAAATAACTTCAGGAAATTTTGAATATTATTTAACATCTTGTTGGCACAGAAATCTATCACTCTACATGTCATTAAAAAAAATAAATTTGATGCTTTTAACAGGATAGAAACGCCCATGTGACATGCAATTGGCACATTATGAAGATGCTAGTATTGGATAAGAAGGAGAAAATATTTTCCTTTCAATAACTTAGCAGTCATTGTCATCTAGGCAGAACAAAGCAACCAATCAATCAGCATGGTTTGTTTTGGTTAGAATCGTCAGATTTTAGGCTAGATCTCCTTGCTATGCAATACCAAAACCTGTTGTGATGCCAATCATACATTTGTATTGAAAATACCCATGTGCTTCTCTGATTGTGCCTCAGTCTTCTCACCTGTAAATTGGGAATAATATTGGCTGTAATTTTAGGGCATATACAAATTAACACTTAAACTCATGCACTGATCCACACCTAACATATAGTAAGTACACAATATATTTAGCCGTCAGTGTCCTCAATGCCTCATTAGATTGTAAATCCTTCAGAGTTTACATTGGTAGTTCCTGGGTTTTTGTTGTTATTGTTGTTTGTTTGTTCATTTGTTTGTAATTTTATTTTATTTTATCAGTGTTCCAAGATTCATTGTTTATGCACCACAGCCACTGCTCCATGCAATAGTGCCCTTCTTAATACCCACCCTAGGCTCACCCAACCTCCCACCCCTCTGCCTTCCAATTTCTGAATTACTGATCACCTAAACTATGATTTGTTAAATTAATTGCTACTTAGGAACTTGTGAAAGGCATATGAAATTTTACAAATGGGCAAGTAGTTCCATTTCATGATGAGTTTTAGATAATACTTAGATATAGGAAAAACATGTACTTACAAAAGAACCACACATGTATATTATATAACCAATAGGGCCATAAAGAAATTCTCTAAACAGGCAAGTAAGACAAGGAGAGTGGCCAGAGAGCTTTCATGTAGCACTGGAGTGAAAGGCAGTCAGCCCTGCACTGTCCCAGAAAAATAGCATTTTCTGTTTAGCATCCTCTGCCTCTCATTTCCTAACATCTTAGGGGAGGAAAAGGAGGACTGACCTGTGTCTCCTTACAGCTAGCTTTCTACTCATGAAAAGCAGCACTGGGGGACTTTTTATGAAGAAAGACTCAATATTCTTTCCATCTCATCTTTTGAGACTCTTGGTTCTGGGAAGTGTTTTTTCCTATAACCTCACAAGCTTGTGAAATAGTGCCAGAAAAATTGAGATTTGAATCCTTCCCCTGGCATTAGTCAGTGATATTTTCTTTGACAAGATGCATAACGAATTGAGTCCTCACCTCTGTGAATGAGGACAGGGATGTCTAGTTCACAGGATTGTAAGAATCAGAGGTAAGGATTTGCCTCTGGTAAATAGAACAGCCGTCACGACAGGCGTCCAGCAGAAGGTGGTCATGATTATTATTGACATCATTGTTACTTGTATGTTTTGCTTATTGTCTTACAGTTCCTATGTAGTCCAGAAGGAGGAAAAATAGGCCTGTAATTAGGTTTGCTTTGTTTGAAAGCATTTATTGACTGGTTATTATGTGCTGGCTATCTGTTAAGCTCTTATATTTCGGTGAACAAGATGCTTGTAACCACTCCTCTCCTGGGCATTCTTACTAGCTACCAAACAGTCAGTGTTGGATAATTAAGTGTGACAATTCTGTAGAGCAAAAGTTCAACATGGGCAAAAGCATGAGGCAGGGAAAATTGGAGTAGGGACTGTAAGAGCTGGAAATGAGAGGGCTGGCAGTGTGGGGGTGTAAGAAGTTCCTGCTGGAGCTGATAGAGGGATGAGGGACGTTCTCTCTCTGTGCCTCATCTGTGAAATGGGGAGAAGAATAGCACCCATCACATAGGACATCTCTTCGGATGAGATAGTGCAAAAGGCCTCCTGAGAGAGTTCTTATAAAGATTAAATGAATATGCGGGAAACCCTTCAAACAGTACATTGCACACAAGAATGTTGAAGATCCTAGCCATGATGGTGATGATGACGATGATGGTGATGATGATGATGGTGATGATGATGGTGGTGATGACAGTGATAATGTACTCGAGGGGTAGGCTGTGGGAATGGAAGTCAGTATGTGCCCAGATAGTGAAGGTCCTTACCTACTGCAGCAGCATTAGTAAAAGCTTCATAGGGAAACTGGATGTTTCAAGATGAATGAGCCTCTACCAAGTCGGGTGGAGAGGTAGAGGAAGGGCATTCAAGGTATTTCGGTAGCTGCCCGGAGTTCCACACAACCAGTTAGCAGTCCGACGGAATTTTTGATGCAAGCCACATATGTAATTTGAATTTGCTTAGTAGCCACATTTTTAAAAATGTGAAAAGAAAAAAAGTAAAATCAATTTTAATACTGTATTTCATTCAACCCAGTATGTCTGAAATATCAAAACGTTCACCTTTCAATATGTTAATATAAGCACATTAAAGAGATGTTTTACATTCTTTTGTTCATACTAACCCTTTGAAATTTAGCATATACTATACTTAGAGCACTTTTTGCTTTGGACTAGCCACATTTCAAGAGTTAAATGTACAGGTGGCTAATGGCTACCACATTTGACAATGCCAGGCTAGACGCTTATTTATTGCCTTTTCTTCTAGCCTAGGGAATTCATACATTATCCTAGTTGGATAGATAGACAATGGGACAGACGAGAGATGGAATGACTAAATTTAGCTTTTAGTACGTTCACCTACTTGCAGCTGTATGGAGGATGAAGTGTGGGAAGTAAGTGAACAGAGCCCATAAACGAGACGGCCATCATGGTAGTTGCCTAGGTGAGGACTTAGGAGCTGGAACAAGGTTGCCACAATGGGGATGGAAAGGAGAATGATGTCAAAGGATGGTAAGGAAGACAAATGCACTGAGTTGGATGACCGAGTCCCCATGAGGCTGGGGAGGAAACGGTATGAGAACAAGAGGCAGGTTTCTGAGAGGCTCATGCCTGACTGTTTAGGTAGTGGTGGTCACTCAATCAGAAAATGACAGGGAAATGACTTTTAACTGTATACATTAACCATAAACAGAGACAGTTTTTTGTGCAAAAGCAAAGTCCTGCTATAGATTAGCACTCCTCAAAAACATTATTTCCCACAAAGTAAGAATGCATCTTAATCATCTCCTCAATCAAAGTTTTAAACTCAGACTAAAATCTCTTTTATTAGGACATACTTCTATTTCCCATTTAAGCCGATGGACATGTGGAGTCTTTAGTCATTAGCGAGTTGTTGCGTGGCACCACAGTATGAATTTTGCAAGCAGAATGTCTGGATTGCAATGCAAACTCTGCTATTTACTATGTAACCTTGGACATTGCTTAATTTCTATGTGCCTCAGTTTCCTCAACTGTAACAAGGAGTTAGTGATACTATTAAACTCATAGGTTGGTAAAATGTTTGGAATGATTTCTAGCTTACAGTAACACAACATAAATGTCTGTTAAATAAACGTGTTTTAAGCAACCTGATAGAACATGACCTCTTTGAAAATAGACTTGTATCTTCATTGTCTAAAGCACTTACATCTTATTTGCATATCAAGAAATTTTAAAAATGTTATTTCAAATTAATCCCAAATACTTTCATTAAAGGGATTGGTCAGAGAGTATCTGTTGTTTGTTTGTTTGTTTTTATAATTTTAATTTTTTTATTTCTATTATTTTTTTTACAATGTTAGTTATTTGTTTACTTGAGAGAAAGCACACATGGAAGCGGTGGAAGAAGAGGGGGAGAGGGAATCCCAAGCCGACTCTGAGCTGAACATGGAGCCTATTGTGGGGCTCGATCCCATAACCCTGAGATCATGACCTGAACTGAAAACAAGAGTCAGATGCTTAAATTACTGAGCCACCCAGGTACCCCAAAAGTAAATCATATTTTTTATCTCCTGAATATGGGCTATGGTCACAACAAAGAACTCTACTGACAGATAATTCTTTAATATTTTATAAAACTTTTAGTAAAGAACAATGAAAAAAAGTAAAAAAAAAAAAGAGAGAGATTGAGAAAAAGGAAATAAGAAAAGAAAGGGGATTTTCCATTTAAAAAATATTTTTTCATGTATTCTTCTAATTTCTTTCTCTGGAATTGAAATGTTCATTTTTATCCTTAGTTCTTGGGAGAATAAAAGCATTTATAAAAGAAAGCCTGGCTTAATTTGTATTTTGTTTTGTTTTATTAAATACCCATTACATTCTATATGAAATACCTCAGGACAATTAAGCCAGGAATTTAAAAAAAAATCTAGGAACCATTTAAGGATATTGTGTTCTTAATTCTATATTATAATGGCATCTAATATGTGCCAGACTCCTTATTAAATAGTTCATAAAAGTGTTGGCATATCACGCTGTGCAGGTTGGAATGTAGTCAATTCTATTTGGGGTGAGTAAGTTAGGGAAAAAAGAACACCCACACACTTGATAGAGGATCTGGGTCTCTCAAGATGAATGTTCATTTCCTGTGGGGGTTGGACAGGGAGAGGATGGGTTTCCAGATAGAGCCTGTCACCATGAAGAAAGAGAAAAACATGGCAGATTCTCTATGAGCTGTCAGTTGAGTGAGCTGTTGGGGACAGGCTTGTAGGTAATTCAGTCAGTGCTGGATAGATGGAACATCCCATACTTTAGAAGGAAACTGAGGTAAGGAATGACCCTCACATAGAAGGAGACATTCTGTAACACTGAAATGTTTAAAGCCAACATTAGCTCCGAAGAAGTCAATGCATTGAATAAGGTCACATCCGTTTTCTTTCCCATAGGATGTTAGAGAAAAAATCCCTGCAATAGCTTTTCCCTTTGTTTTCTATGAATTCTCTGATGTTGGAATTTTCTAGATGAAGGAGTTCCCCACATTTGTTTTGTTTAGGAAAGCATGTGCCTTTTGAGTGTCACAAATCGAGATAGTTTTCCTGTCTGCTCCCACATCTGAGAGAGGAAGAGCAGGGAGAAAGCCAAGGGCAAGCTGCTTCAGGTTACAGACTCAAACCACCCAGCTGGGGCCGATGATGTCACACAAGGAAGAATCATATTTATATTATTTGTGGGGATGAAAGGATGGAAGGAGAGAGCTAAAAAAAGTCTCCTCATTTACCTTTGCCTATTTGGGAAACCTCAGATTCTCTTGATTTCAGGCGCCAGCCATCTTGACTCAGATCCATCACTCTCATCCCGTGTTCTCCTTGTACCTCACCTAATCAGGAGAACGCTTTCAGCGGCCTCATTTTCCAGAGAGCCTCCCTATTGGGCATGTAATTTTAATCCAGTCGTAAAATGACAACCAGCGATGCCATTTGCATTGGAGGTAGACCAGATAACCCGCACCACGTGTGGAGATGGGTGGTAGGCATCACCTTTGTTTGGCTCACACAACTACTATATATATCTGCCCTCAGAACAACGGGGCCCTGACAGGTAGTTCCAAATTTGTAAACACATACTACAAGTTATTTATTTCTCAAACGAAATCATATCCAAATTTGAGAAGAATCACATTTTAGAATAAATAGATAAATGATTTTTGAACATAGTTCTGTCAGAGAACGCCACCGCAAAATGATATTAGAATTCATTCATCTTTAACTTAAATGCGGCAAAGGTATCAGCAAGCCCATTGGAGGAGAAACCAAAAATCCTGGATTCTCTGTGTGATCCTGAGGAAGTCACTTGACCTCACCTATGAAATGAGAGAATGAGCTTGTTGTTTCTTAAGCTTGCCTTCAGTTCTGCCATTATGTAAGTAATGGATAGATTACTGAATATCAGTTATCTGAATATCAGGTAACTTGAGTGGTTGCCAATTTTTCATGCTGTAAATCCAGTAGGATTATAAAAAAATATAAGGTGTCTCAAATTGAGAAAAGGAATCAGTGATATCATTTTAGATCTGCTAATTTAGTAACCTAATTTATAAACCTAACCAATTATTAATGATGACTTTAGGGTTTTTATAGGATTATGGTAATAAGTTAAATGAAATTCTCCTAACTTAAGATCTTAAATTTTTATATAAACATTTTTGGCATATCTTATCTGCTTTATGATCTATCATTGACAACTTAATCCAATTATAACAAGAAATAGTTGGCTGTTTAAAATATGCATTTAAGAACCTAAATCAGGGTCTTGGCACCAAAAATTAGGTATGTGAGGAATCAAGTACTAATATGAAGTTCTAAATATAGAAATTTGTTCACTAATAAGGTCTAGAGCTTGAAAATTAGGCCAGCATTGTGCTTTACAAGCTAAATAACCATAGTTAAAACTAAAATTGGGAACTTTGGACAAACATTTAGATGCTGCTGCTTTGAAGTTCAGAAAAGTAATATGAACAACTGCAAACAAATGTCACATTGATTTTATTTGAATTAATTACCAACATTTTGGTGTTTTTTTTTATATATATATACAGTACTTTGAGTGAGTAATAGTCTCTGAACAGTTATTGAATTCTCTTGCATAGTTCGTAAGTATAGAAAAGTTTAGTTTTTCTTAATTAGCTATATATTTTGTTATATTTATAAAGAAAAACAATTTCTTTCCAGTATTTAGGTTGATAACTGGTAATATTTCATAGAAAGTTTTATCTGTAGAGATCATAAAAATCGCATATATAGGGAATGAGTTATTTGCTTTTAGAAAGGAAGAGGTATTTAGAATTATATTCAGAGCTGCAAATTTTCATGATTGAAAAATATAAGAATTAAATTGTTCACACCAAAAATCTTCAACCAGTAGAGTGAATTAGAATTGGAATACACCCATTTTGATTCACAAATATCTGTATATAAACCAGGGCTCTGCTACTCTCTAGTTATTTATTTTTAAGTGCATTTAATTTCTCTGAGCATGTTTTCCATCTGTAAAATGACTTAATGTTTATATAATTGTTGAGAATATTAGTAAAGCAGTATGTGCAAGGGCTTAACAAAATCCTGGCATATAGAGATGCTTAACAGAGGGTATCTTTTGTTTAGGACTCTACTATGCTCCAATAATAATAGACCCTCAAATAACACCCAAGAGCCCTGACTGATGTTACATATTGAAAATATCTCCCTAATTCGGTTTGATCTATGCCATCTATGTACCTTCCCTGAGTCTTTGGCTTCAATGCTTAACCCTCGGGCCTTGCTTTACCGTATTAATATCTACCCTAGCATTGTTTCACTGAGCTTAACAGGACCCTCTTGAGAGAAAACTGGGCATTTCTTTCCGTTAATGGGAATCGTAGTTTGCAAACAAGTTAGTGATGGTGTTGTTTGGGGGATGTTAGCTGCCAAATGCCATTTAAGATATACTTTTCATTTGCCCTGAAAAAGCCACATTGCTTTGAAAGTCCCTCCAGATTTCCTTAAATGAAATCCAGAATATGTTAAATTAGAACCATTCCTTAAAGATACTGATTACACACTGATCTTTTAGCAAAGTACTCAAATTAAGCCAACTTTGAGATTTGTAAAGAAAACATGATTATTTCAAATAATCGTCTAATAATAAAAGGAACCACCTAAATGTACCTTTGCTTATCAACTAGATAGATGGGTTTAAGTACTTTATTTCAGAACTGCATGCACATGGTGTAGGACCGAAAGAGCAGCCAGCTACCTTGGCTGGCTTGCAGTCCTACTCAGAGCAACGAGACTGGTGCTCTGCACTTTGGAATTTGCTCTCCATAGAGTCAGACAAACTAGAGCAGGGTGACTGTGGAGCATGGTGCAAGGCCCATTTATTTACTCAGGGTTCTGCCCCGGGGGGCTGGACTATTGAATGAATGATAAGGTGTTTGAGACCCAGTGGAAGGTCCAGGCTAATCCATTTTACCAATATGTTCAGATTCTGTTTGTGCTTCTGTGCTTTGTTATTTTAGGTGTTAATTATTAGGGCCCCAAACTTGTGCATATTTTGAACGCTGCATTCTTTCACAAAGGCAGGCTTGAACACCATGAGCTTCCAATAAATGAGAGAAATTTTCTTCTTCTGTGGGATCCGTTCTTTCCTATCCTTTAAGTGAGATGGCCTGCTTTTCAGGGTCACAAGTGTTTGGGGCCCTTATTTGCCTTTTCTATTATGGTAGATATTTGAAAAAAAACTTAAAACTCCATTACAGAATGAGAACTTGCTTTTGACAAGTCATACCCTTACGTTTGCCTTTGAATAGGGCGTCATGCTGAATCTGGCACTGGTTCTTAGTCATTGACATAAAACCGGGGAAGCTGCCCTTTTGTTAGAAGCGTGTCTGCATAGGTGTTGGTCCCTATCTCCAAATGTAACTTTGCATCAGTTAAGCTCAATATTAAATATGCATTTTCAGCAAAGTACCAAAGTTGGGTTTTGAAAAGACCCATTAAAATTCTTGGTGATTTAAGGACTTTTTTTTTCATAGTTTTACTGGGAGGAACAGTAGTTAGTATGACTCATTTCATAGAGAATAGGGGAAAAGAGTCTCCTTTTTTTTTAAGTTAAATGAGTTAGTGGAGGCCACAAAAAGTGAGCCCCAGTACTTGTGAAGGTCATAATTTCTAAGGGTGCAACCTTCAATTCTGATTAAGGACAGTGGCCTAAACATAAATTAGAACAGCCCCTAAAATGTTACATATAAAAAATATTTTAAATCTTTATGAGTTCTTTTTACACTGAAAACACAATGCATAATTGTACAATTATATTTGAGGAAGGGGATTAAGCCATTTTCTAAAATTTATTTTGCTCCTTTGTGACTTGAAAGGATTCCCTTAATATGATTTAATTTTGATTTTGGCAATTAAACTTTCTATATAATGAAAAGGCAGTGGCTGCTCATAGAAGAGAGTGTTACAAGGGATATAACCTTTGGAAGTATTTGAGTCTAAAAAGTTAACAATAAAAGACTACAGTCTAAAAGGGAGGCTATGTAAATGTGGTATTATAGTCCTTACGTATATTTACTCAATACTTACTTCTGTCCTGCTCCTACATATATCATGCAAATATATATTTACCTTTAAGAATATATGCCTGGGAACTTTGGTTATTTAAAAATATATGTTAAGTAAGTTATCTGTATTCATAAAATTATGTTAGCACTGTCAGAATTGGCATGCTATATGTTATTTAAGAAGATAGTCTATACTTCTACGAAGACTGGATTTGCTACTTTCAATATCCAGGTCAGAAGAAAAACAAAATAAAATAACACCCTCCCCTAAATTATACAAACAGAAACCCATATGTTTTCAGGCTGAATGACTTTTCCCCATAAATGTCAAGGCCAGTTTGTAGAACATATTCTCCGTTTTATTTTTAAGGTGTTGTTTTAGAAAGAAAATGATTTTATGCACTCGATATCCACAAGACGCAACATGATATTCTGTTTTAAAACCTTCTAAAAATATCTCCACCAATCTCAAAATCAGTTACTGAAACTTGTCCGGTTGGTCACGGGTTAGCTGTCCTGTTTGCAATGTGGCTGGACAACATTCTTATTCTCACTTATAAGGTGAGATAGAATATCCAGTTCTGTCGGAGGAATTTTTTCTCTCAGTGGCTTTAAATATGAGGGTAGAGAGTTGGAAGAGGTAAGGGCCTGGGTGCATTTATATCTACTTGTTACTTTAACCATCTTTATTAGAATTTTATAATCTTATAATCTGTTAGAGCTACGTGTGTGAGATTGCATGATTTTTTTACACAGATCTGTTTCATTCTGAACAAAATCTTGCAGACGTGTAAAATGCATTGAAAACTGTCCCATCTTCCTCTTTCCTTTTTTTCATATACTCCTTCTTTTCATATACCTATAAACGACCCAATTTACGAGCATGCAAGCTGATATGCTCCTTTTCTGGTTTTTATTCTTCTTTAGAAAAGGTAGATCACAAACGCATTAGCATAGACAAACTGCTGTAATCAGTAAAGTTTGAAGCTGACACACTTAAAGAGTCCTGCTTGCCAAAAATAGGATTTCATTTGTACTGTCATTTTTTCCCCTGAACCAGTTTTGCCAATGCTATAGGAAATGCCAACTTAGGGCGTGCAGGATTGGGGAACACAACGTTTCAGTAGGTGGCGCTGCAACACAGCCCACCTGCTTGAGGGCGCGTGTGTACTCAACTTTCTCATACCTGAGGTGCTTCAAAGAGGCTTGGGCCAGATTTGCTAACGGTGCAGCTAGATTGTTGTCTTCGCTAACAACTACCCCAAACGCAGCTGAAACATCTCGACAGAACTGTTCGTATAATCCTTGGTCATTATTTGAATGCACACACATTCATACATACCTACACTAGCTCTACTTCTGAAATGAAAAACCAGAGAAAATCAATCTTAACATTTCGGTGATAGTTCAGGAATTTCAGCTTCATCTGTCTTTATTTTTTGATGGAGTTTTTGGTTTATATCATATTTGCGTAGATGCATGTCATTGTTTTTTTCCTTAAAACACAATGTTACAATATTTTTGCAGCATTTATTTAGTGGAAAAAAAATAGACCTTTCCTTTTTGAAATCACTTACTATTTAAATAAGTGAAAGAATATATGAAAATGCCAGCAACTCTTTTTTTTTTTTAATTCAGCAAAAGGAACCATCTGCAGCAGTGTTCCCTAACATGTCTATAAATTGACATAAACCAGGATGATTAAGTGGACGATAAGCCACGTGTCATTGACAAACAGGAATAGAGATGCCTGGAGTGAAATGTACTAAAAGGGGCTTCACTGCACCAAGGAAGCTCCTTGTGGTCCATTGACCTAAAGATATCTGCGAACTTCATTCCAAGAGAAGACAAGGAAAGAGAACAGGGAAATTGAGCAACAACTAGCCACTCATCTCTTAAAAAATGAGAAAATGACAGCTATTCAATTTTTCCCCCAATTTGTTGCCCAACATTCGGAGTTCAGAATATCATTACAAATATTTAGGTTTTATGTAATGTGCTAATGTTTTCTTAACATCTTCTAAATGTACATTAAACAGAGGTTCCATTTGAAACTATGGTGATACTAGGAAAACACCCCCTGCTTCTTTTTTATAAACTCTTTGTCTTTCAGTATGTTGCTTTCATATAAATTGAATTAAAATATACATTTGAAGATATTGGATAGAATAACAAGTGAATATAAAATAACTTGTGCAACTCTTATTTAACGTATCATACTGATATAAAAACTAAATTTATGTATAAAGTAATAACATTTATAATTGATGTGAGATAAACTAAATGAATGAAATAAAAGAATAAAACTAAAGTTTTTGTTTCTCCTAGGTCATCATTGTTTGTTCTGTAATTCATAGAAGCATAAAAAAATTAACAGAAAGAATACATTTTGGGTTCTATCATATTAAAAAAAATTCAGAGAATGAAACATAATAACATAAAGCATAGTAATATAAGGAGTTTAAAATAATCAGTGATTCAAATATTGAACATGACTTTTACCTTTTTGAAAAGGCCAATAGAACAAAAAAAAATAGTGTCAGCTGTCTTCTTTCTTTTTCGTATATTTCTCGATATAATAATTTAAAAGAATCCAACTCAAATTCAATTTTGAAAATCCATGTCCTCAAAATCACAGTTATGATGTAAGTTTCAGATTCTCTTCTTAAGAAACATCCCTGCCTTACATTTGTCTATTTGACTTTTAAGACTCATTCACTATTTCTGTATATTTTTAACAGAGCATCTTGAAGAAAGAGAAGAAAAGAGGCCCTCTAAAATTTCACATCTTTGCTATTAGGATATATTGACATCTCTTGCTTCGTTGACTTTTCATTACAGTCCTGAGGTTAAAAAAAAAAAAAAGGGGGGAGGAAGAAGAAGATTGCTAGCATCAGCTCAGCTCTCTTTCTACAGTTCCAAGTGAAGATTTCTGGCATTCCCTCTTTGCTTTCAGTTTTGTGAATTTTTTTTTTCCTTGCTTCATCTTTTTTTCTTCCGTAGAAGTAAGGTGAAAAACAAACTTGAAGGTTTTTTTTTTTTTTTTTTTTTTTTTTTTTTGTTGTTGTTTTTTGTTTTTTTTTTTTTCCTTTTCCAAAGGTTTCCTCTCACAAAAATGCCAACATAAAGGATAGCCTTGCACGGAGCCCCTTTGCCTCTCTACCTCCACAGCGGCCCTGGCATCTGTCAGAGAGGAAAGCTTCAATCTGGGCTCCCCGATGAGCTGAGATGTGGCTGCCTCCCCCCAGCACAGGGCCACACCGCTCCGGAGCCAAAACACGGGACCATCTGATGCGAGTCTGGCCTAATGAAAGTCCAGCATGGGGCTAAATGAGTTTCCACCACTGCTGGGTGAGGGGCTAATGATAAAACAGCTCCCTGAGCTCACTGCTGCTGTTGGTATCTTTGTCGGGGCATATGGCAGTTGGCTGAGTGCCTTACTTGTGCGATTTCCTACCGGATTTATCCTGAAAACGTGCGTTGTATTCCTGCTTTCTCTCTTCCACTCTCTGTCTCTCGCTGGCTGCTTTCCTGGCTCTTCTGTTACTCTGATGTCCCTGTGAGGCTGCTGGGTCATATACAGTTTCTTTCCGAAGCGTATGTGAAACTTTTTTTTTTTTTTTAATTGTGGATAGAAAAGCAGAAAAATGGAAGAGAGAAGGATATTGACTGTCACACCCAGTGGGTGGTTCTGTTTCCTTTGGAGCATAGTAGCTAAAGGCATAAATTTCACAGAACCAGAGGAACAATCAGCTTGAAACTTGTTGAATACAGGGATGCTAATTAAAAACTTCTTTATGGTGTGTTCTCCCCCGCCCACCCTTCCACACCCCATCCACCTTACCGCTTATATAACCCCGTGGGCAAGCATTTAGGGTTTTATAAGAATGGTAAATGTGTGCCTTTGGAATTTTTTTTCATTAAAAAAATTTTTTAAGTCAACTTAATGTTAGACTACAGTCAAATGCTAAACAAAATAATAGTTGCTTTTAGTTATTGATTATCCTTATTCTTTTTTTTTTTTTTTTTTTTGACGAGAGAGAAACATCACAAGTAGACAGAGAGGCAGGCAGAGAGAGAGGGGGAAGCAGGCTCCCCGCTGAGCAGAGAGCCCGATTTGGGGCTCAATCCCAGGACCCTGAGATCATGATCCAAGCCGAAGAGGCTTAACCCACTAAGTCACCCAGGCACCCCTGATTATTCTTATTCTTAAAACATCGGAAGAAAGGACAAGTTTGGAAGATTCTAGTTTATGGGTGCACCGCACAGATAAGATTTGGAGTCCTGGATACATTGTTCTTTGGTATATGTAGATTTGCCTCACAATTTGGATGGCCTACAATAAAAATAAAGCAACGATCCAAATCCTAAAAACATTACAAAAATGTATATTTTACTCTTTCAACATTTATAAGCTCATGAAACATAAATAAATACTTTGTTGCCAATTCTTATATTTTAATATTGCCTGCATATAATGGTAGTTGAATTTGATTTGTTCCAATCTGTGAGTTGGTCTTAGATCCTTTCTTACTGTTGTTATTAAATTACATGGAGGCTTAATATAATGGTGTATTTTATCCTTTACATAAGAAAGGAGAACATTCAGGAGCAATAAGGTGAGGCAGAAGCTCCAAAGTTTAGTTTGATATTTAAAGTCCCAGTTTTTGGTTCTCTTTACCAAATTATTTCTCTTTTTTTTGTCTGTTTTGTGGTTTTGGTCCCTGTCATTCGACTTCTGTTTCTGCAGAACACTAGGACTTAAATACTGACTATGTGAAATTTGCATAGCTTCAAGAAATAGTCCATTCTCATATAAATATAAATGATCCTTTCATAAACTTGTGCTGAGAAATTCTAAATGAAACCTTTTCAAAAATCACATGCTTCTCACTGAATGAACCCGTGTGTGTTACGAGGTGCCACATGGGTTCCCAGTGATCCCCCGTGCGGGCCACGCGGTCAGTGATACCATCTAAATGAGATTGTTTTCTTGTACGTGGCGTCGTGCAGAAATACCATCACGTTCCACATGCCGTATGCCCCATTTTAATTTATTCCCATGACAAAAACTCCATTAATATAATTTTGGAACAAAGTGAAAATGATAGGAATTTTCTGTGTCACTGAAAAACTAAGCCGCTTTCTTCTTAAGGAAATACCGCTTTAAAAACTCAAGAACATTTGGTTTCTAATTTATAAAATTTCTTTTTGGTGCAAACATGATCCACAAAGTATTTTCAAGTCAGCAGGATTAAAATAAACTATAACATTTCCCTATAATCCCTATAAAGGCAGTACTTCGTAGGCTGTGTTATAAGTGTTATAAAATGTACATTGTAAAATGTAATGTAAATGTAAAACGTCAATGTAAAATGTAAACGTTATAAAATGTACATTGTTTTCTTGTTCTCCTTCCCTAAATGTAGTAGACTTTTTCAGATGCATATACGTTTTGAGGCTTGCCATGAGTCAAACAGACCTGCATCTCTCATTCAGCAGTTATAGTCGTGTATCCCTACATGGTTCCTTACCTCCCGATAAATGTGAGATAGTATGGAAGAGTAAGAAGAATGGTGGACTGGGGTGCCTGGGTGGCTCAGTCGGGGAAGTGTCTGACTCTTGATGTCAGCTCAGGTCTTGATCTCAGGGTTGTGAGTTCAAGCCCTGCACTGGGCTGCACCCTGGGTATGGGGGTGACTACTTAACAAAAAATTAAAAAAAAAAAATAGATACATGATAGATAGATTGATAAATGATAGATAGATAGATAGATAGATTAAAAAATGTTAAAAACAGTGGATCAAGAGGCAAGAAGCCTGAATCATTGTCGTCACAATTTTTCCACTTCTTAGGAACATGAGGTTCCTTTCTATTTAAAAATTACAACAGCCCTTAATTTACCCAGTCAGTTCTGTGCCCGACGCTTTATTCCTCCATGATCTCATTGAATCATTACAGCCACCCTGTGAGGTACGTGTCATCACCCTCATTTTAAACCTGCACTGAGGTTTAGAGAATTATAGATAGACACGGACACAGGGTCACCCGGTGAGGTGGACAGCAGAGTTTCAAATTTCCACACTTCAAACCTCCGTATCTTCCAGAGAGATTCTCATGCTACCTTCAAATATGTTTATTCTTTGCAAGTCACAGTTCGGGGCTAGAAAAGTTTGCGGTTTGGTCTGGAAAGTTTCCGGTTTTTCTCTCAGCTATAAAATCGTGAGCCTGCTATGGTTTGCAGTAACTACCTTCACAGCATCATGAAGTGAATGAGGCTGTCATTGTGCAGAAAGGCCATTCCAAGTCCCAGGATGGACCCACGCAGCCTTACAGGGAAAATACAGGGGAGACGTCAGCAACCAACCACCAACGGACTGACATCGTTAATAGTTTAATCATTAGTATTGAAAATGTCAAGAATATTTGGGATCTTTTTAGCTACAGATGCTTTTTATGTTTGCCATGGTTTAATGAATTATCCTGTCTGGGGGAAAAAAAAAAAAGACAATCTACAAGAAAAGAAAAGATGTTAGCTTTTGTAGTTTAGACGAGGTTTTCCTGATTAGACCATTTATCTCCAAAATATTAGCTTAATAAATGAAAACTGCTTCTATAGTTACAGATGAAATCAGTAGATTTAAAAGGAACCATGGATTTTCTTTGAGTAAAAGTCTGTTTTTGACTAAACACTTAGTTTCTTAAAACATGTTTGTGGTAAAACTGGTGGACAAAAAATTACAAAGCCCTATTTGTAGTTAATCTTTTCTCTTCTTACTAAGACACTTCTTTTTTTATTTAAGATTTTATTGACTTATTTGACAGACAGAGATCACAAGTAGACAGAGAGACTGGCGGGGGTGGGGGGGGAGAGTAGGATCTCTGCTGAGCAGAGAGCCCAATGTGGGGCTTGATCCGAGGACCCTGAGATCATGACCTGGGCCAAAGGCAGAGGCTTAACCCATTGAGCCACCCAGGAGCCCCGCTAAGACAATTCTTTCTTTTTTTTTTTTTTTCCCCCAGCAAGGAGCTGACAGGTTTTATTTCTCTATTGACACAGTACTCCCATTTGTATATTATATAAATCTTAGCCCTCCTATGGTCCATATAGTGGTGCAGCATTTTGAACCCCTTATTTCCCATAGAACTTTGTAATGTCTGTCAGCAAACATGTAACAGGATTCCAAGAACAATCCACTAAGACACTTCTTGATAGTTTTTGAAAATGTAATTTATTAGAGGCTTGATATATCTCTAGTGTGTTTTTGCCATCAATATGAAGCATTGAAATGTGGATTTATGTTTTCTTAAATTGAAAGAAGGAACCACCCCAATAATTCACACTTGGCTAATCTCTAATTATTATATATGCATATATATAATCTCTAATTAAAATATATATGCATACAGATAGACACATATATGTACATCATACACATACATAGAGCTTATGTGTGTGTATATGTGTGTGCATGTACACAGATTTGGCCAGGTCTTACCTGTATGACCAAGACTCATATAATTCATGAGATGAATTCATTTGGCAACAAAATTACTTGATGCAAAAATATTTTTTAGTCTTAATTTATTTACCTCGGGGTGATTATTATATTATATTAATGCACTTAATAACAGGGTAATGTCTCTGAAAGAGCTCTCTGAAAGTGTTTTGTAATATGCTATGCAGTATCTGCTGTATATTACCCTTGTAAAATATGAATCGTAAGTCAAAATGCTAAAACACACCCAGCACCAAGGATTACAGATAAGGGACAATAGATCCAGATTTATTAAGCTTTAAAAACGTATGCACTAACACCCAACACAATGTAAGCACTTAATAAAATAAATATAAAAATAGCTTGGCAAAGTCTTTTATATGCATGATATCTATCTAATAAGAATTATATGTTGATAATTGCAAGTAATAATAGCATAATGTATAATAATACATAACTTAAGAGTTCAGGTTATTTTCATTTTGATCTTTCAGAATCAGAAGAGATAATTTTATTCCAAAACAATCTTATATTCTACAATATTTATTGCATAAATAATACATAAAATTACTCATATGTATACATATATACTTTTACATATAGACATATACAACTATGTGTGTATGTGTGTATATATATTATATTTCAACTTTCAACAGATTCAAGTTTTGCTCAATCCAATGATGATGTTTCTACTCAGCTGTAACTTTTAGAGACTCCTAATCTGCATGAAAAATGCCTTATGTGGCTTGAAAATAATGGACATCTCTCAAAGCAAAGAAATTATTGATGGAATAGAAAATACACAAATATATATTGTCTCATCCTACACGAGGGAAGGTAATATGAAAAAATATTATTTTACCATGTAGTTGCTGTAGGAACAAAATCATATTTTGCTCATGGAAAATGTGTAGGTGCTTCATATAAGCACACTTTCAGTTGTTAGCAATATAAAAAATACTTTAGTGTCCCAGATGTGAATTTGGAGCAATTACTTTTGGATCAGTAGAACTGGGTGATATCAAAAATCATGAAGTGATTTTAGAGTAGCTATGTGGCCTGCCTCTCAGAGGCCACATAACTTTTCTTACTTGTCCATTGCAGCAAAGCGAGTGAGAACACACGGAAACATGGATGGCAAAGCAAGTTTCAGAACTATAGACTTTAAAAAAGAAGTTTTGGAAAACACCTCAACTATTTAGACTTGTATCCAATGATTATACCATATAACTCTATATTTTGGATACAGGTATATGTAATAATGACTATTTTGCATTTTTCCTCTTAAACTTCCTTCTTGAAATACAAGTTTGCTTCCGCCTAGACAAGTTGAGAGACTATCTCATTATTTGACAGATTGCAATGTACTAATTGTTGGTTCTATATTTTCTTTCTATTAAGAATCTTTAGGAAAGTTCCAAATATATATATTTTTTCTATATAAGGTAAATGCATTTCGCTTATTCACAATAGAGTATATGAAAGGTCTTTTGAAGATCTCCTTTTAAATTCGTTTTTGCATATCATGATTTTTCATTTTAAAAAATTCCACAGATTACTTTACGTATGGGACACCACATTTTGCTTTTGGCCAAGAATTTTAAGACTCTTTACAAACATTAACAATTGCAGTATGCTGATAACAGTCTTCACATCACTCTAGGGCATGGAAATATTATATATGCTCTTTCTGAGTGGAGTGATTTGGTCATTTATGCTTATTAATTGGTGATAGTTCAGGGTATAAAAACTCAAGACTTCATTACATCCCATTCGAAAAGCCATCAGCTCTCCTCTTTGTAGTTGAAATAGGAGACTCGTTGTACGCATTAGTCTTTATAGTCGCGAGTGGAATATAAACGTATTTTAGTGGGGCTATAATCACAGCCCATGTGAGCAGGAGTGAAATCCCTTTCTAAACCAGGTTAACACGGGCACATTACACCTCCACCAATCAAGCCTGCAACTCCAGCATAGTTCCCAGAGGGGTCGTGAATGAACCCTGCTTGGCATGAATGAGACCTCTCCTTGGCAAGATGCAGGTATAACTTCAAAACCTCTGACACTCATATAGGGCAATTAGCCTTTATACAGTGTTTTACAATCATCAGCTTATACATAAAACATTCTTATAAGCTACGTATTATAGTTCCATTTCACAGCTGTGAAAACCAAGAAAGCCGTTTACCCTTGAGCTGAAGAGGTGGCATAATCTTGCTTCCTAGTCCTCTTAATGCCGATATTAATTGAAAAACAGAGCTAAAGTGCTAAGGTTAGAGAATGGTTTCTAGAATTCAATGCTAAAGAAACTAGACACAAGCTACAGGACAATGTAAGTTCTAAGAATTTAAATTCTTTCCTATTTCTATAGCATTGCATTGTTTAATTTATCCAATTCTCCAGTGGAGGGACCACAGAGAATCAGCTTTGTGGATCCCATTTTCCTTCTTTTTTTCCCCTTATTGTTACCACATATTCTTCCCCATTTTTCAACAGGTTAACTTCACTCTTGTCATTTTTTATATGCAAGAAGAAAAATTTAATACATAAATCTGAAAAGATTTGGGTGGCAAACACTAAAATTGAAGTCATTTTCCTATTCAAATTGTAGTTTGTTTTACCAGCTTCATGTTGGAGAAACTAACTTGGTTGCCCGATTTTTGTTTTTCTCTGTTACATGCTTTAAAATTGCTCAGACCTACTGAGCTAATGTATAAGAAAGAATCTACATCAGTTTGTGAGGCGAACCCACTTCAAATTCACTATGTTTAAGAGGGCAGAGGTATGGAAACACCCTATACAGAGAAGTCTTGGACTGGGGAAAGAAACACATTCTCTCATTTTTTTTTAAGCTGTTTGACAAGTTTTGTTCAAATATTAAAATGACAATGTGATCTGGGTCCTTGGTAACTCCAGGCCATGGACAGCTCCTGATTCAAAATGCAAGACGTTAGATCTTTGACCAAGCTTAGAAGGTTGTTTCTTGTTATATTAATCAAAATGAATTTGGAGTTATTAATACACACTGCCAAATGTGATCATAAACTGTTTAGAATGAGCAGCCCCTAATCAGGAAATAATGAAAACTATTATTAAGAATTTGAGAACTATATCATATCAGAAGTAGAGTTCTGATAGGTTGAATGTGGAAGATTCCTTCAACTCATTTTACATTGTTTTGCTTAAAAAAAAATTAAGTCCCAAGTTATCTGTAATGTGAATTTCCACAAATGAGATTTTCTTAATCTCATAGAATTTTTTTTTTAAAGATGTTATTTATTTATTTAGTTGACAGACAGAGATCACAAGTAGGCAGAGAGGCAGGCAGAGAGAGAAGAGGAAGCAGGCTCTCTGTTGAGCAGAGAGCCCGATGCGGGGCTCGATCCCAGGACCCTAGGATCATGACCCGAGCCGAAGGCAGCGGCTTTAACCCACTGAGCCACCCAGGTGCCCCTTAATCTCATAGAATTTTGTTTTGACTTTATACCCATTCACATTTTAACTATGAGAGACTGCTAATTTGCATGGCTAATTTGCATGGCTTCTTTTTATCATTTCAGTAAAGAAATAAATTCTCTGGGAGAGTATCTTTAAAAGAAATTGGAAAGGAAAGATTTTATAATTTGGAGATCTTATGATATAAAGGACTTTCCCATAATGAGAAAATATTTATCTTGCAAAGAATATTTGTCTTACGATGTTGCTTTAATTTCACATGGAGTACATTAATATTTATAACATTTCAATTCCTGTTCAGTTAAACAAAATGTTTACCATAGACTTTGCGTAAAATTAGACAACACCTTTCAAAGAACCACCCACATTTTCCACTCATGGATCTTGCCTGTCTCTGGCTTCTTTTCTAATCCAGTTTTCAGCCCACCCTTGCTTGAAAATTCACTCAAACAAGTAATACAAAGAGCTATTATTTGGAGCCATTTCTTATGTGCCAGACACTATAGTAAGTTCATCACGTATATCATTGCATTGGTTCTCACAACTCAGAGAAGTACGAATTATTATCTCCTTTTTAGGGAGCTGGGGTACAGAGAGATTAATTCACTGGCTTATGATCATGTTTGGAAAGTGGTGGATCTAGTCTGATATTAAGTTAGACTGGAACTAAAACACATGCTTTTAACCACTGCATTTTTCTTAGATCAATCCATCCTTATAAAATAATTTTGAAGAGAACAGAGAAAGGGTTAGGTTGAGGAAATATTGCTTATCCCTATGTTTTAGGATAAATTGTTTAACCTACTAGATTCTTAAGTCACTTTCTAAAAAATGGAAGTAATCTCAACAGTTGGAGAAACCTCACAAATCATTTAGGAGTGTGCCTGGAATCTATTAAGTTGATAATTCTCAAATTTGAAAATCCACTCATTTATTCAACAAACATATACTGAACACCTAACTGGTGATCTGATACAGGTGTTTGTCACACATACATGACCAAGACCAATGAGAACTCAGCTTCCATGACTCTTGCATTCTGGAATGGAAACGAATAATAAAAAAATAACTCAAGTGCCATCAAGATAATTTCAAACTATGAGAAGTTCAAGAAAGAACAAAAAGAGTGAGGTGATAGAGAATAGTCTGTACAGCGGCTGCGTTGATATAAGTGAGAATAAGCTTCTATCATCAGGAATTGTGAAGGTAAATAACTGAATAGAAAATATAAAATTTTTATATATTATGTATTTTATATTACACAAATTTGGCACTCTGTATTTATTTCAAGAGCAAAATGATGTTTTGAATTACTGTTAAAATTACTGAAATTCCTCCACAAATACTGAAACACAATCGATGATCCAAGAAGCTTAGTGTTGCTTATCCTGTGGCTTCATCTATTCCTCCTTATTCTGTCAGAGGGCAAAGCATTTGAGAAGGGATTAGAGAATATCCAGTTATTGGTAGGGGTATACCCTCCACTCCGTGAAGATCTTTCTAGAGAGTTTTAACAGAATGAGAATGGGTTTAATCATTTATTTACAAGTTATTCATAACAAAAGCTAATCAGTTCTTAAATAAACACAGTATTCTGTCTTCCAAAGCAGTTGGGACATACCTGTAAGATTCTCTTCCTCTTGAAATGTCTGTGTGTGTGTACATGTATGTACTGGTCTTTAAAATTTAACAGAAAATAAGCAATGTTTTAAAATACAACATATAAGTCCATATAAGATAAATCAGTGTTTCTCATCAGCCTTTTGGCATCAACACACATAAAGGTCTTTTCATAGTTAAATGGCCCATATGGTGATGACTTTCCCATGAGTAAGGTTGGCATCTATGCCATTTGAATTTTTAGAAATTAAAAATAAAATCATTGTGGAGCTGGAAATGTTTTCATCCTTTCAATTCCTTAGCTTGGATGTATGACTTAATTTCCAGAGTTGTAGCACATTTTTCATGTATTAATCTTAAGACTGTTGATTGTCTATTTTCTTCCAAGAAAAGCTGCATGGGCATTTGCCTCTCTCCCAGATCATCATCATTGATTCCATTTAGCCTCTGACTGTGATTACTTGCAGCTGGGGTCCATTTGCAACAACATTTTTATATGGTGTACAAGATTAGAGCAAACAAACTACTTTGACTACAGTATTCTCCAATTACATTAATTTCATCCACTGATGTCTTTATTTCCTTCCTTTCCAATTTAGCTGTGTAATGTGAAAATTGGCCCTATTTTTGTGCCTATTATGATGTTCTTAATCCTCTCTTTCTTCCCACATGATGTTAGTTTCATAAGAGGACTTCACAAACAAACTCTTATAATGGGGATGAATGGATTTTCCTTCTTATGGAAGAATCCCAAAGTGAAGACTGCAGTTAACTTTCTAAGCTGTGAGTTGGAGGGGATATGTTCTTAACATCTATTCAAGAAACATATAGCAGTAATGTGATCTGAGTCACCTAAACTTATAAGCTTTCCATGCCACAGAGCAGAATCACAGATCTGATGAAATGAAGAAAGCTGTCCAAGGAATCATGGCTTGAGTGTAGCCAACTCTACCTGAAGAATTAAAATAGAAAATATAAACTTCATAAGATAGAAAAGACTTAATGACAAAGAATAGATAAAGGGAATATTTAAACAGGAGTAAAGGAAACAAACAAAAAACCACATTGCATATTCTGTCAAGTTGTAGAGAATCAAGGCAGTACAGTCTGTCCCCTGTACAATGATTCATGAAGGGGCCATGAAGTCTCCCTGAGACATACTGTTCCCTTGGATGAAGAAATACAAGAAAATACCACATCAGAAAAATAATGGCCAAAATACAATTAAACTGAGACTTTTATTTTAAGATTCAAGAAATAAATATTGAAGACATGTATTAAGATACTTAATGTATGTTGACAGTAGCAAAGTGGCTATATGATGTATAAGAATGTTGTTAAAATGGTAGATCATGAGTTCTATCATAAGGCAAAATATTTTTATTTTATTTTGTATCTATATGAAAAGATGGATACCAACTAAACTTATGGTGTTAATCATTTCACAGTACAGATCTTCCTTGGCTCACCATGGGGTTATGTTCTAATCAACCAAATGTAAGTTGAAAATATCATGAGTCAAAAATGCATTTCATACCTCTACCTACTGAACATCATAGCTCAGACTAGCCTACAATAAATGTGCTCAGAACACTTACATTAGTTTCCAATTAGTCACAATCATTTAACACATAACCTATGTTATAATAGTGTTGACCAAACACAAAACCTCTGGTAAAATCAAGTGTCAACTATCATGTAACTGATTGAATAGTGTACTGAAAGTGAAAAACCGAATGCTTGTCTGGGTACAGAATGGTTGTGGGTGTAGCAGTTGTTACCCTGTTGATTGTGTGGCTGCCTGGGCACTGTAGCTCACTGCCACTGCCTACAATCATGAGAGAGGATCAAATTATACATTGCATGCCTGGAAAAAGATTAGAATTCAAAATTTGAAGTATGGTTTCTACTGAATGTATATTGCTTTCACATCATCATAAAGTTAAAGAAAAAATCGTAAGTCAAATCATCGTAGGTTAGGGACTGTCAGTATGTGTAAATCAAAGCATAATGCTGTATGCCTTAAATTTATGCATTGTTACATGTCAATTATACCTCAAAAAAACTGGAAAAAATAGCTGTATGATAGAAGATTTATGTGCTCAAGAAAAGAAAATTAAAAATAAATATTTTTGTAACTAAAAAAAGGTACTTAGTATAGCACCCATTATCACTTGTACATATATACACATATGTATACATATTTTGTATATTTATATATATAGCTTAGATATACATATTTCATATATATACATATTATATATACATATATAGACTTTTTTTTAAAAGATTTATTGACAGAGAGAGAGAGTTCATAGGTAGGCAGAGAGGCAGGCACAGAGAGAGGGGGAAGCAGGCTCCCCGCTGAGCAGAGAGCCCGTTGTGGGGCTCGATCCCAGGACCCTGAGATCATGACCTGAGCCGAAGGCAGAGGCTTAACCCACTGAGCCACCCAGGTGCCCCCTATATAGACATTTCTTTAATTGGGTAAGTACTGTTCAGTCAGAATTCAAATATTTTGTTTGTCTTGTATAAGGTACCTCTCACATGACGTCCTGGGTTTCTTGAGTTTAAAACAATATTGTAAAGGAAGATTATCATAGGACAATTAGAAGAACTATATAAACATACCAGCTCCATGTAGTATATTTATTATATGTTATATAATGGCGAAGTTTCTATTACTCATAATAATCAGGATATGTACAAATATGCCCGGCTTAAAACCACCCTTGGGTCATTACAGTCATCTGAAACATCAGTTATGCTCCAGTTGCAACTAGCAAATCAAATGACCATTGTTGTTGTTACTGAAACATTAACTGTTTAGTACAAGAAGGGAAGCCCTGTGACAAGGAAGAAGCCCTTGAATTTGGTTTCTTGAGTCTGGGGTCTGCCTTTGCTCTACCTAATGACAAAACAAAGATTTAGGTCTTAATTGCTCCTCTGTAAAGCAAAAGGTATTAATCAACTCTATTCCAGCAGTTGGGGTTTCCTCCCATTTTTGTCTCTATGTTTCTAACAATATACTTGCTAACAGAATAAAACATGATTATCTTAAAGGGAAGTAATTTATTCTTTAACTTACTCTCTTTATCCTTTTATTTCCCTTTGTTTTTGATTGGATTCTAAATTCCTTTAAGATTTTATATTTGAGGCTTCATAAATAATAACTATAAGGAAATATATTTCTCTACAATCTTTATGCTTCAATTTCTTCCACTATTTATAAATTGTTTCTAGTAAGTCCTACATTATGACTATGGAGAAACTTGGAACATTTTTAAATCGTATTTAAAAAAAGTAAATATCTAAAAATGAGAATACTTAACTTGTAAAAAAAGAGTAACTTTCTTACATAGAAGTAATTCTCTACCTGACTTTCTTGTTAAGGTGATATCTTTTACTTCATCATTTTTTATCCATGAAAGAATTAAAAAAATATATATCAGCTCTAAGATCCTGTGAAAACTTGCCCAACTTCCTTGCTCCGAGTCTGAAACCAGTTGTGATAGTTCTTATGACATCCTTTCCAAAGCTCTCCAATGATGATTGAAACTTCTGTCTGTTTTTTAATGAGCTTTGGCATTCTGATATCATAAATTAAAAGAACAGTAATTATAGTTTCACAGATAAGACTGCCTTTGATTTGCTTTAGGATTCTATTATATACACTCACACACAATCCATATCTAATACTAAAAATCAATAACGTAACCATTGCCAAACGTTTTACTTACTCCACCCAGTGTCAGGTTTTTTCTTGCCTGGATCTTCAACTTGCCTGTTCTGCAAGCAAACATTTTTATTCCCAGTTAAACTCATCATTTATTACACAGCAAATTTAGTTGTGAAAGTTCACACTGGATTTTTCTTATAAATAGAAACTTCCAAATGAAAGGATAATGTGTTCCTTCCACATTCATGGACAGGTTACTCTTTTAAGAATTTCACATATCTGGGTGCCTGGTTGGCTCATTGGGTTATAGCCTGTACCTTCAGCTCAGGTCATGATCCCAGGGTCCTGGGATAGAGCCCCGCATCAGGCTTTCTGCTCAGCATGGAGCCTGCTTCCCTCTCTCTCTCTTTCTCTGCCTGCCTCTCTGCCTACTTGTGACCTCTGTATGTCAAATAAATAAATAAAATATTTAAAAAAAAGAATTTCACATATCTATTACACGTATCATATAGATGTACCCTAACTTGGAATTCACTAGTGAATGTGACTGTAGTGTAAATCTTCAAAGTCTCCATTTTCCTCTCAGCTTCTATTTCCTCCAATGTATCCTAAACAAGCCAAGATAAATCACACAAATGGAAAAAGCACTGAATTTAGACTGCTGGCTCTTGGATTCCAGTCCTAGCTATATGCGAAACCACTTAGAAAACACTGGAGCTTTTCTTTAATTCTCTGTAAATTCATAATGTTTGGATGCGGTTATCTCTCCAGCACCTTCTACACTACAGTTTCTGATTTTATAACTCTTGTTGACACATTCATTTTCAGTCACTTATAATATCTCAATACCTATTTCTGGCCTAGAAAATATATCTTCTCATATCCCATGATTTTTAATCCACTGTATCAAAATGTTCTGGTTCTGCATTTAGTCAAGATAATATAGTATAGTCTTCCTTTAACTTTAATCACAATGATTATTCTAATGATCAATCTTTATTATTGCTTATTTCTTATTATCTAATTCTTCTCTTTAAAAATGACTCTTGAATGTGTGATTCCCTCAAAATTTCTATTGCAACATTTTCTGTTCCTAATAAAGTAGGCAAAACAAATGTTAAATGAAGGTTATGATTAAATTACCTTTAAGTATCAATACATTAGTAAGTATAGCTAGTAGAATAATATTTTTTATTTTTTTAAATGTTCTAGTACTTAGACATTTTGTTTAAAAACTTTATTATAAGGATGAAGAATGATATTTGTCTAAGAACATCAAGTTCTGCTAATGAATCAGATAATAGTACATACTTAATTCTGAAATCAGAATTCAGAGACTTTTTGTAACAAGGAGAGATTTTGTCTTTCTGTCAGAGAGATTTTGCTGCTGTTTTGAAAACAGAAAACAAGCATATTATAAAGACGTATTTTTTTAAAGGAGCTGAGAGAGATCACATTTTCAACTAGAAAATCATTGGGTCACCTAAGACAGTTAAAAGAAGAACAAAAGAAAGCAATAGAGCAGGAAGTCAGGCTATAAATGCTTGAACCACAATATGAGAGAGCCTAATCCCTTTAAAAAAAAAACACCTGAAAACTCTTTGAAAGGGAAAGAGTGACTTATTCTTTTTTTTTTTTTTTTAATGTCATGGACTGAGCCCAGTGTTTAGCATTTAGTTGGTTCTCAATTAAAAAAAAAAAAAGTGAATTCAGAGGAAAAAGTATTCCAAAGCTTGATATCGTATATTATAACCTGCACTTGAGTTTATCTCTTTCATTGGGTAATTACACTTGGAGGTATCTGTTTTGTTAGGTACTCGTACTTGGACAGATGTCAGTTATTTTTTTTTTCCTCTCTTCTAACTTCTTAAGAAAACACTTTTAATACAAGCAACTTCATTCATGTACTGAGCTTATGTATGCACTACCAGAAATTTTCAGCAGCAAAACATAATGTCAAACATGGAGTCAAGTATATCAATGTGCTAAATTGGGTGATCAAACTGTAGACATTGAATAATTTTTACTGACAAGACCGTTACTTTCAGGTAAATCAACCTAATTCATAATTAGACAATTCTGAGGCAGGAAAATATACAGGTGTGTAAAACTGAACTTATATTGTCATACCTACTTCTTGTTGAGAAAGACCTTATGAGGAAATTTTAATTGGAATTCTGTTCAGTATAGAAGAAAGAACCATGACTTTGGAATCAATGAGCCCCAGCTTTGTATACAAGAGCTACCAAACATGTCACCTCATTAAAACTAATTGATTCTCCAAAAATGAGGTTCCCCACTCATAAGTTGGGACAGTACTATCTTCTTATGGCATATGATATGGATTAAATGGGGCTATTTTGCAAGACACATATACATATATTTAAATAAAAATGTACTTAAATGAAGTCTTCTAAGATAAAGAAGAATTTTGAACTCAAGATAGTTTCTCTACCTCAGTTCAATTTCCAGGTTATCTTAAAATGAAGACAGGATAGCAGTCAGATACTAAGAAGCACTTGAGAAAGGTGTCTAAGTCATAACACACACACATGACCAGACTTAGCCTCCTATTAGAAACACTAAATTATTGTGCCAGGAGAAAAGAGAGGATGAAGTGTGATGGGAAATGATTTCTTCTCAGGTAACGAGTTCCCTATCACTAAAAATGATCAAGAAGCAATCAAAATTGTATCTTCCAAATACTGGTAAGAGATATTCTACTTTAGGTTGGATTGATTATATTTTATATCTCTTCTAAAATATAAGGTCTTATGATTGTACAAAAACTTACAAGCTCAGTTTAGAACATCAAGTCAAGTATTTTCAGTTTTGCAAAACTTCAAAGAAAATGAGCAGATTTCTATAAAAGGCTCAAATGATTTCTTAGAAATCAAATAGCTCTTGCACAAGAACTGTTTGATGACTTAAGTATAAATGAATCAGAAACACATGGATTAAATTTCTCGTGAAATACAATGAAAGGAAAGCAGTGCTTGGCAAAATCTTCTTTTTTGGGCTTCTTGAACTAAAAATCTTTGGAAAATTGTTCAAGATGTTTAAATGACCCCAAAGAGCAGTTGGATTTACTCTGGCCTGCTATAAGCAATTTGAAGCCTTTAATTTCCTTTTCTATTGTCTCTGGACAAAGTTCAATTCAATTTTCTACCAGCTGTTGACTATCTCTGTTTAGTACAATGACTTTTTACTGTTGTTGTTTTGTTAAGTATGTTTGCTTATTTTACACATTTGGGTTAAAAAAAAAAAGTCTTAAAAGTTTTGACTGTTAAATATTTCAAAATATTTGTCATTACTATTTAAATCTTACCCCAAAATAACT
The DNA here is from genome assembly GCF_010015895.1 of Lontra canadensis. Taxonomy (NCBI): domain Eukaryota; kingdom Metazoa; phylum Chordata; class Mammalia; order Carnivora; family Mustelidae; genus Lontra; species Lontra canadensis. The sequence continues at coordinate 8,976,234 of NW_022631015.1, forward strand.
TCCTTTGCCAAATCATTTGACTTAAGGGTGGAATTCATAAGATCAAATTGGATTAGAGAGTCAACAAAATAGAAGGGCCTGCAAGCAAATCTCTAGGGGACGTGCAATATTTGATGCAAATAACATTGGCTTGAGTATTTAATAGAGAGAATGGGAATTTAAAAATAAAAGTGCCATTGGGAAATATCATCGTGTTAAATCAGAAACAATGTTTCAGTTAAAATTTACCATGAATAGCAGTAGAAGATACAGAATTTGAAACTCTTGTAAACTGTCAAAACTTTCATTCATATAGTAAGATGATTTACTTGACTTTACTTATTTTTTTAATTTAATATTTAGAAATTTAGATTTTTTCCTGTAAACTCAAACTGGCATTAACTATTAAAGACACTGTTTTCAACTTTTTTTTTTTTTTCAAAATGATACCAGCTCACATACAAATTCTCATCAATGAAAATGTCCCATAGACCACAGCTCATGATACGCATTATATTTAACAATGTTTGAATGCTAAATGGACATTTAAAGATATTTTGGTTGGCTCAACTTAATGCCAATTTAGATATGGCTACATGCAAGTTTTTTAAGATGTTAAAAAGTTTAACAGATTGTGACTATTTTAAACAGTAGACTTGGAAAATCATGTCGTCTGTAGTTGAAATCATGAGGGTTTGGTATGGACAGTAGAAAACACTGTAGATTATGCTGCTGGTGGAAGCAAGGTTGGGGAGAGACAGCTTGTTCTCATTTGGTTGGAGCTGATTGTGGAGGCCAAAAGAATTCTCTAGATTGGTACAAAAAAGGGTCATTGAATGACTTACTGAATTTAAAGAATATGAGTGAACATGTATTGCCTAAAATAAAATTATTATAGGGTCTCTGTCCATGAGGATTTTCTTGCACATAGATAATAATGAGACACATCATTCCTTTTTTTCCATCCTTCAAACAAACATAAAAATGCCATCTTAAACTCAATAATTCTTGTACAATCCTCTTACCCATCCAATTATACACCACTGTTGTCTTAAAAAAAAAAAAAAAAGAGAATGTCCCACTCATTAGCAAATGCATTTGTGAAATCCATCATTATTGCATTGGGGACATAGTAAAAGAATATTTCAAAGTACTGTATTAACTGTGCTGTTTTAGCATAATTTAGCAAGAAGTAGATTAATTGACTCCATCAGTGGAGAAAAAAAAAAAACCCACACAGCTTATAGGTTCAATTTTGTCAGAGAAAAGTGCACATATAAAAACTTTTTACCAACTTGTGATCTGTTTGCTGTATATGATAGTTCTAGAAAAAAAATAATGTTTACTCAACTCTATAGGTAAATAGATTAATCTGGTTATAGACTGTTTTGATATATACTCATGCTGGCCAATGCAAATAAATAAATAAATAAATTGGATTAAAATCAACAAATGATTCAGTTAGATTATATGTTCCTCAAGCCTTCATTGGCTCCCAAAACAGTCTTTTAGACTCAAGTAGGTGTTTAATAAAGAGTCTTCGAAGGAAGAAAAGGATTTCTCTTATCTTTGCAAGTATTTAATTGTTTAGCTAAAATTTTCTGAATATCGGAGGACAAAGGGATGGAATGATGGTGGAAACACTAGACTGCCAAGGCAAGTTGCTGGTAAATATTTATGAAGATTGGCTGGGACCCCACACACCATCCATCTAATCACTTACTCGCTCATTAACTACTAATGCACAGAATTATAGTCCAGGCATTATGACATGTACTCTATACATGGAAACAAAGAAATAAAAACTTGTTCTCTTGAGCTTACCATTTAGTAAAAGAGAGTAGACATGTTAACTGTAATGATGAAATGCTATGGTAGGTATTTAGAAAAAGAACCATAGTGGCAGAAAGGGGGAAGTAATCTAATTCTGCCAGGAGGAGGGATGTGTAGTCAGGAAAAGGTCTCAGAGTGGCAAATCTTAAAAGATGAGCAGTTGTCTCCCACGTGGGTGAAGAGGAAAAAGGCATTTCAGGCAAGTACAGGACTTGGGCAAAGGCACAGAAACAAGACATAACCTTGTTTGGGAAAACTCCATGCACTACCGAAACTCCCAGTTCAGTCATACGTTTTATCTACAGCACAGGGATACTGAAGGAGTCCTGTGCAGGTAATTTTTTTTTTTTTTTCTGTTTGATCTTTCTATCTTCCTCTTGCTCTCGTCTTTGCCTTTGGGAAGAATGTTTCCAGGATCCCTTGATATTTACTTTCATATATTTAGCCAATACGTGCTGGTGGAAGATTGGAGAAGGAAAGGAGAGCAGCCAAGCTTCTCTCCCTTTCTTGATCCAGTGTGTGATATCTTTCTGACCACACCAGTGTCTCCTCTGGAGCTTAAGTTGCCAACTGACCACCCTTCCTCCATGATCATAGATGATTCTGGACAGGCTCTAACATCTGGCAAGACCACAACCCCATTATACTCGGGCCTAAGAGTAATTGTTTCTTCCTGCTGTTGTCAGTCTCTGCATCACCTCACTATCTCCTCTTTGGCCCCTCAGCTCTCGCATCATCATTGTAAATCCCAACATAAAATCTTCTTTGCTCTTAAGAAGAGGAGTAATTTCTGATTTCTTTAATGAGCTTCGATTGATTCAGTTACTCGGGGACATCCATATCAGAAATCAAAATTTCCCATGTCATGCTTTGGTATACAAATGCTTTTCTTCTGTAGATGCTCAAGAATAAATTTAAAAACCAACTATATTAAATCTCTTATCATGGAAAAAAATATATATAAGAAGACACTAGCCCAAGATTCTTGGATTTTTATCAATTGCATCTATGAAGACTTGGTTCAGGGAAACATAAAAGTAAACATCTGAATTATTTTGGCGTATTTATTTTACACTGCCATAAGGGAAGTGAATGGAATGAGTTGTAGGTCTGGCAGATAATACTCATGATTAAAAGTATTTGCCAATAACTTGGGCGTAGAGTTCAGTTTACTCTGTGCTAGTTCAGTGTCAATGCTTTAACACCTACTTCACTCTGTTCAGACAGTGCTGGTCCAAATTGACATCTCATCTAATATCCCATTGTTATTTCCTCTCAGAGAACAAATGCCAAGGTTGGATGGATGTTGGTTAAATGGTGTGAAGGACATAAATTAAATAGTCATATTTTACTAGAGGATAGTGGGTTTTCAAAATCAATAATGCTACCATCCAGCTGTCTCTGAAGTCTTATGAATTGCTGCCCAGTATTTTATGGAGATTTCTTTCTTTTTTTTTTTAATTTGAAGTTTGATTTATTGATAATAAGCTTCATAAGATATTATTTATCCTTTCAGGAAGGAATTCGGAATTAAATGTATGTAAGTATATCTAATATTTCGCATCCAGTATAGAACCATAACAGTTGCCATTGGTTCTAGCAAATATTTATCATCTACTGTCATTAAGGTACTGAGGTTGCAGAGTCTCTGAAGGGAGGATTCCAAGCACCTCCTGACTTTGAAGGCATCGAGAAGTAAAACAGAGCATGGTGCACATACTCCAAAAATAAATGTGATTACTGATAAAGGTTAAGGTGGTGAACATAAGTTTGAAAGCCAAATGAAACAGAAGTGCGAAGTTCGATATCTAATGTATATTTCCACCCATAATGGCAACAGTGATGAGGGCTTGTCTCCCTATCTATCCCCATTCCTCTGCAGGTGCAGGAGCTGCCTCAAGAAGGGCAAAGTAAAATGTTTATTCTCTGTGGCAACTGAGCCCCAAGAGGAAATTTTGGGAGTCAGTCCACATGCCCCAGGACAAACTAAGTAAAAGAAAACATGAAAGTCAGGATTTACAGCTAATCTGGTTCCGTCTACTTTGAAATAATCCTCAGAAGTGGAGGAGAAACATCCCCCCCAAAATGTGGCAGATAAGGATTTCCAACGTAGCTTTACAGTTTAGAAAATATTTCAATGTCAGATTGTAGATACGACATGTTAACCACTGTTCTAGGAGACTTTTATTTATGTTAACCTGTTAACTCTCAAAAGCACTGTATGAGGTAAATACTTCTCTTAATCGCATTTTACAGATTTGAAAACTGGGGAACAAGTTAGGTGGTGTTTTTAAGATAACACATCAGTGGAAGAGCTGGGGTTCAAATTCAAGCAATCTGGCTCCATGATCTAAGAACTTCAACCCTACACATGGTATTCATTCTATAAAAACAAATTAGTCTTAAAAGAATTTAGAGTAAGCAGAAATTACTTCTACATGGGTTTTCTTCATGTAGAAAGGGGAGATCCTTCCAGGCAGCAGAGAATGGATAGGGTGTTTTAAGTGAAGTAAAGTATTTCCATGGGAAACAACTTTCAAAAATGTGTGGCAATAGAAAAGTCTACAGTAAGTTCAGAAGGCAGTGAGTAAGCCAATTTGATTTAAGCTGAAATTATGAATATTAAGTTAGCAGCAAATTAAGTTTAAGAGTGTTAGTTGGGCTCAATTCTATATAGGGTTTAAAGGACAGATTCTATATGGTTCAGGAGTTGGATTTTATCCCGTGGGATATGTCTGTTCAAAGGATATGCCCAGGACCTAGAAATATTATTCTGGTAGAAGACAAAGAGACTAAGATAGACAAACAGAAAATGGCAGAACTGAACCATGATTACAGAATCCACAGTCTGTAATACCAACCTTTACCTTATCAATTAGATGATCCAAAAGAAGAGATTTTGGAAAACATCAAAATATCAGTGTTTATGGAGATAACACGTGGCACTTTTCCAGAATTGAAGAAAGTCATCAGTTCTTAGATAGTAAGAACATTTTTGAGTATTGAATAGGCTGGACAAAAATAAATTCACCTCTTGCCATTTGGTGTTAAAATAACAAAATATTGAGGAAAAGTATTAGAGAGGAAAGAAAGATTATATTCAATCAAAATAATGAGACATTTGGACATTTCACAAGAAAGAAATAGATGCCAGACAACAATGGAATAATATCTTAAGTTGCTAAAGGAAAGAAAATATCAATCTATAAATATCAGTCAAGCTATTCTGCAAGATTGAGTCTAAAATAAAGATATTCAGATACTATAAGACTAAGATTTTACCAGTGGAATAATTTCTGTAGAATGTTTGCTTTTTAATAAGAATTATATAATAAGCATGGAGTTCTAGAAAAAAGACCAGTAAAACTGAGAAATTGACATTTTAATAAATTAAAAGGTAAATATTTTAGTATAACTATTGGTGTTAAAAAGACAATATTAAAATGTGATTAATACTACTAATTGGGAATATGCTAAATGAGAATTCCAACAGACTAAGTTCCATATTACATAAGTGCAAAATAATTTTAGATTTGTCTAAAAAATTTTACCTACAGCTGTATGCCAAACATCTAATACTAATAATTAAAACAATAGAAAAATAATCTCTAGGTTCTGAACCACAAGGGGAAAAGAAGAATAAACTTAAAGGTTTACTAAGCAGGATAAAAATAGTCAGTATAAACTCAAACACACCATAATCACAATACATTAAAAGGATTAAACCCACTATTTATTTATTTGTTTGTTTGTTTAAAAGATTTTATTTATTTATTTGACGGACAGAGATCACAAGTAGGCAGAAAGGCAGGCAGAAAGAGAGAGGGAAGCAGGCTCCCTGCTGAGCAAAGAGCCTGATGCGGGGCTTGATCCCAGGACCCTGAGATCATGACCTGACCAGAGGCAGAGGCTTAACCCACTGAGCCACCCAGGCGCCCCTAAACTCACTAATTAAAAGGGTGAATATGAGCTTGAATTTTATAAAATACTTAAAACCGGGGCGCCTGGGTGGCTCAGTGGGTTAAGCCTCTGCCTTTGGCTCAGGTCATGATCTCAGGGTCCTGGGATCGAGCCCCGCATCAGGCTCTCTGCTCAACAGGGAGCCTGCTTCCCCCTCTCTTTCTGCCTGCCTCTCTGCCTACTTGTGATCTCTGTCTGTCAAATAAATAAATAAAATCTTAAAATAAATAAATAAATAAAATCTTTAAAAAAAAGAAAACACTTAAAACCATAAATCCAACTCTATGCCCTTCAAAGAAACATACCTAAAACAGTACTGCATAAAATATTTGAAATCAAAGAAATAGAAGAACTTATAAAGGTAGATGCTAATAAAAGTTAAGTTATCAAAGCAATTGTTAATATCCATCTAAAGGACTTTAAGGTGAAATGAATGAGGATAAAGAAGTAAGATGCTAAACAGGTAAAAATATTATGAACTTATATGTATCTAATAATGTAGCATCAAAATGAATAGAGTAACATCTATCTGAATGAGAAGCAACAAATAAAAGAATTACAGTCCTTGGTAAGACTAAAAAAGTAATTGGATACTTTTTTTCAAGTACTTGTTGAACATTATAGCCATTTGCTCAGCTATTAAAGTGCTACTTATAGTCAATCATCAGTGCTCACATGGACTATATTATAAGAAGTTACTTTAAACTACAATTCTTTTTCTTCATATATTTTTTAAAAAATTAAATTTAATTAATTAACATGTAACATACTATTTGTTTTAGGGATACAGGTCTGTGATTCATCAGTCTTATATAACATCGAGTGCTCATTATAACACATACCCTCCCCAATGTCCATCACCCAATTATCCCTGTCCACCAACCCCCTCTCCTCCAGCACTCCTCAGTTTGTTTCCTAAGATTAAGAGTCTCTAATGGTTTGTCTCCCTCTGTGGTTTCATCTTGTTTCATTTTTTTTTCTTTTCATTTTTTCTCTTCATTCTCTTTTCAGTTTCATTTTTATTCTATTCTGCTGATATCCTCTGCCTGTTTCTTAAATTCCACAAACACACACACACACACACACACACAAAGAAATATTGCCATTTACAATGACATAGATGGAACTAGAGGGGATTATGCTAAGCGAAATAAGTAAATCAGAGAAAGATAATTATCATATGATCTCACTGATATGTGGAATTTAAAGATTTTATTTATTTATTTGACAGACAGAGATCACAAGAAGGCAGAGAGGCAGGCCGGGGGGTGGGGAGCAGGCTTCCCACCAAGCAGAGAGCCCGATGCGGGGCTCGATCCCAGGACACTGAGATCATCACCCGAGCTGAAGGCAGAGGCTTTAACCCACCGAGCCACGCAGGCACCCCTGATATATGGAATTTAAACTATAATTCTAATCAGCTGGCAGAGCTGGATATTGTGGTAGCTCATATTATCCAAAATAAGGTTGCTACAGGATCTCCTAACCCACGTGCTCTTCTCACAGTGTGATGTTAAAATTCCTCCCTTAGAGAAATGGGGTCTGAATGTCTTCCCTTTAAGGAGAAGGATGGGACTGTAAGTAGAAGAGACATTCTTTGGTGCTATGTGATTTCCGAGGCTATGCCATAAAAGACAATACAACTTCAATAAAATATGTCATAAAAATATGTCACAAAATGATTGTTGCTGTTTTATCCACTGAGTTTGGGAGTTGTTTGTTACACAGCAATAGATAACTGGAATATTATGGTGGCTAGCTTTGTCTTGAAATTCACTGTTTTCTCTTTTGGCTATAATTCTGTTACATAGGTCCTTGTTGCCTTGTGCAAAGTGTCCAGGTGTCTCAGATGCTTCCCCTCAGATCCTGCTGCAGGTTCCCATACACCAGTTAAAATTACTTCGGGATACTAATCCCTTCATCTTACTATTCTTTTTCTTATCCTTCATACCATTAATAATACTTTGAGATGCAACCACTGGCTAAGTTGTTCCCTGCTGATAAAAATTTCAAGGTGTGATCAAATAATTTCTTTGTATTAAATTATTGGTGAACACATTAGAAATTTAATAAGTATTTGTGATTTATTTTCAGTTTTATTAAAATATAATTGATGTACAACACTATATAAATTTAACGTGCACAGAACAATGACTTAACATACATATATTGCAAAATTATTACTTCAAGTTTAGTTAATGTTCATCGCCTCAGTAAGTATTTGTAATTGATGTTAAATGATTATGGTAAAAATCCTGAAGATCTGTGACATGAATTGGAATCATAAGGTTAAAATTCCTCTTCCCTACAAAAGCTTAACCAAGATCCAAGGGTGTGAGTTTGGGAAGGTTTTCACAGTACAGAGAAATATGATGGGAAAATTGACCTAAGTTTTCTGAAGGGAAACCAGAAAAAGGAGAGGTCCTGTCCATTTTTTCAGCTTTCTCTCCCTAGTGTTAATGGACAATAATTCATCACTGTTGGCACCAGGTAAATAAATCCTCAAAGGAGAGCTAGCTATGAGTCTTCTCCCCCAAAGTTACAAGTTAGTATCAAATGGTAAAGGTGAATATGAAATGTAATGAAGTGAAAGAAAATAATATCTGCAGGTACACAATAATTTGTAGGTGACAACTTTACTCTGTTTTGTGCTCAAATGGAAAAAAACTGTACTCCTTCCCCTTTTTCTTTCTTTAAGGCTTTCTGCCTGTGGGTGTTACATATTTTTCCCTACTTCAACTAACCATGTTTGAGCAGGACAGCTGACCTTCAAAAGTAAATACGATTAAAGCTGAACAAATCAGGTAATTACAATAAAAACATGGCTTGACAAGCAACCTCTGGACAGAATTACAGTGCTGTGTACACACTACACATTCAATTAAAGTGATTGGAAATGAGGAAACTAATGCCTTTACCCAAGATCTTTAAAATGCCAACACCCTACATTCTGCTATGGATTAGAGAAGAGATTAGGAGAAAAGAAAATTCTCCAGTGATTTATGCAGGATCAGTGTCCCATAAATGTAGAGTGGCATTCTTAGAGCCTGGATGTGTCTTTCAATTTCAAAGGAACGTTTACTGTGCCATAATCTTTATTCATATTCACCATTATGTATTAATGATCTATAATTACAGAAAATTTTTTATTCTGCATAGTTGACTTTGCCTTATTATACAGATTTTCTGCCATGTTTGTACAGGTATAATCACACATTCTGCTATTTGACGAATGGCAAACGGTCAGGTAATCGGTTTATAGTTAGAATCAAATCCTCATGCATGCACCAGAAAAAATCTAACTCATACTCATTTTTCTAAAAACACTATACACAATGATAATATAACAATATTTAATTATTCTATTCTTATTTTATAAGACTGAAATCAACCAAGTAATTTTGCTCTATCATGCTTAACATTTTAGTTTTATTACTTTTTATTTTTTTCCTTTTCTCCAATAAAAGTATACAGTGGAAAATATATATTTTATTGAAATTTTTTGATGACTTAAGGTTGTATCGACAGAAGAAAATAAATTCATACCAATCAGTTTAATTTCCTTAATTTCAAACCAACATTTTGTTGGTTTGGAAAAAAATGTTCTTTGTTTTGTCAATTCTATCTGTAGCTTTGCATTGTTTAAAGTCATTATAAACTCTTAAATCTCCATACTATGCTGCAGAGATATTCCTTTCAAGAACTGGTTGATCAGAGTGAGGTTGTGGTGATAGACCATGAACCTTTTATGATGGACAAATATTAACTTTTTTATTATATTACCCTAAGTATAAATAAGGGTATTAGTCAAAATTATAAATGAACCATCTCAAGATTCACTTTTTAGAGGACCAAAGTGCTCATTACCATACCATCACATTTGTCAGAAAATTGGAGAAATACTGAAAAACCTAATTTTTAAAAAAAATTTCAGAATTGTTACCAATATCTGAAATTCTAGGCTCAGTCATTTGCTAGTAACAGTAGTCTTCTCTCATAATTGACTTTTCAAGATAAATTTGCTAACAGTTCTTATTTACTTTCTACTTGCTTCATGAAACATCTCTTATCTCACCAATTTGATTGTTAGCAGATCATAAGTCAATGATGTCTGTACGATCTTTTCTAAGTTGCCACATGTCCAGTAGGATGGGGATAATCAGGCTTCTGGGCCCATATCTCTTTTTATCTGTATTGATTCTATTACTCTGAGCAAGTCATAACATTTCCCTGGCTTGAGAGTCCCCATTGCTAACATGCAGGTAATATTTCCTGCCAACCTATCTTATAGTTTTGTTTTATTAATTGTATGAGGCAATGTATGTCAAACCACTTTGTAAAATTCCGTAAAACCATGCAGTGTCATTATTGTTCTGCTAGGCACCTTTAATAAATGCCCCAATTAGGAATGAGTACCTCATGAAGAGGGTATATATGTAGAATCTGAACTTTAATTCCACCAATCAGGGGCTGTTAACAAAAATTCTCCCACCAACCAGTTAGATGATCTTAGAGAAGTCCTTTCCCTTCTCGACTGTATCTACAAAATGGAGCTGCAGAAAACTCAATTATACTTCAAAAGTCCCCGTAAATACCAAACGATATGAATGCCTGTATCCATTTTCATGTTTCAGTGCGTAACCCCATAGACAATGAGTAATAAAAATCACATTTTCTAACGTTATATCATGGAAAAATTTTAAATATACAATAAATGCCATATACACACTACCTACTTCATATTTTATTGTATTTTCTTTATCCTCTATGAATCTATTCATCAAATTTACCAAGGCTTCGTTTTAATAAAAATACAGAATTTTAGATCTGGAAGGACCTTAAACAGCTCTTAATCCAGCCCCTTCCTTTAATAGAAGCTGAGACTAAGAACATAGGATAGAAGTAACCTGCGACCTATAAGACCTATAAGCTGCTCCTGGCTGAAAACTACTTTTTAGAAGTGATTTTGTTTTTAACAGATGTTCAAGCTTCAGCTACATGACCAAAAATCATTTTAAGTAAAAACAAGCTGAAAAGGGTTTTGTCCATGTCTACACTATGTATTGGATTTTGTATGTAGAGAGCTGTATCTGAAAGATCAAAACTCATTTCCGCAGCACACCAAGCAAGTACATCTACCTTTTGGTGACAATCCACTTCTACTCCTTCCCATCACTCAGTTAAGCATTAGCATGTGAAAAATTGCATCTGTCAGAAATGTAAAAATAATTATGCCCACCTTGGTCTTTTCTATTTAATAATTTGGGCCATGGATTGGTAACCTTTGTTTTGCCTACTGTGCAGTCATAAATTACTTTTATAGATCAAGAGAATTTGAACTTTCAAAAATGCTGTTTTAGCTTAAAATGTTATGATTTAGGTATTCTATTTATATAAGAGGAAACTAGTGACAACTATAGTAAGCAATTTTTTTGTATTATTATTCCTTGTTCAAATTGTTGCCTTAGCTGGGTTTCTTACCTCAAAATGGTAGTATATCTACAGGAGAGAGACTGACTACATAAGTAATCACCAGACATTTAAATAATCACAAAAGAAAGAATCCAGGACTTTGAAAGTAATATAAATGATCTACAATCTCATCAAATTACCACTTGGATCATTTAATGTATGTGGATTTCAGGAGACCCACTGAAACCTTTAAATCACATTCAATTCATATTATAATATTTGGAGATTAAATACTTCAATTGTTTTCCATCAAGCTAGAAAAGGCTAATGAATTTTTAAGTATCAATTTTAAGGTGACATGGGATAAACATTCTAGATTATTGTTGTTTTCTTCCAGGTTATTGACCTACAAAGAAATAGAAAGTCTATATAAATGTGAAAAAAAGTCAACCTTTTAAACTACTACTCATATCTATAGCTCATTTATTATTTAATAATTTTAAATATGACAGTGTTTTAATTTAGATTTTTAGCCATTTGGGTTGTAGTATTTAATAATTTGTTCAGCACTTTAAAGTATAGTTTCTTTATATAAAAACATATAAAATGCTTTCATTTGAAAGTTATTCTTAACCATGCACTTTGCTGCTCCAGTTAAAATGTCTGAAGTATAAAGGATTTATTTGAAAACATGCTGCTTTTATTTTCTTATATGATAAGTGTGATATAATTATTTGTCAGGACATTTTTTTAATTCCTCCAAATAGCAAAAGTCATCATTCTCAAAAGTCCCCAAATATTCCCACAAAGTAGTTAACTGCTGTGCATGATTGATTCCATTTTACTCTTGGGGAAATCAAAGCATTAGCTTAGGTCAAGTATTACTCGACCATAGGCCAAACATTACCCTTGAATTGCATGGAAAATCATCTGAGCAAGCCAGTCTTCCAACATTCAGAGTATTGTTCTATTATGTTTCAACACATCCTATCATTCCTCTTTCAGAAGCACCATTCAAGAAAAGCAGCATGATCTTTGATGACAAGAGCAAATCTGTTTTTCTCTTTAGCCAATAGCACGATGCTTATATTTTAAAAAATAAATTAATAAAGGGAGTGATAAATGATTGTAGAATCACCAAATGTGAAACATAAATGAATAACAAGATGAAAAAAAAAACCACACATGAGGGAAAAGACAATGTAAGTGTGTCAATAGTCAAAGCACTGAAACATAGATTGGGAAGAGATGCATTGTTTAGAATTTGTAACAGTTTTTTTTTTCTACTCTTTCTTATTTTATTTGCATTAATGGTGACCATACATGAAAGAGAAAGAATAATGCTGTCTGTCCTTTACTTCATACCCTCTAGTCCTGCTTATAAGAAATTCTCTGCTAGGGTCATAGCAGGGATTGAAAGGAAATGAGAGTTGGAAAAAAAAAAGTCATGAAATTCTGGCAGGGTGAGAATGGAATCCCATTTTTAGCGCTGCCCCCTGAAAGCTGGAAAACCGGTATTACTCGAGACACCACATCCTTCAACAGGATGAATGATGAAAAAAAAAAAAAATGATGTGGATTAAAGAAGCTTCTGAGAACAGTGCCTTGGGTTGGTTATCTGTCAGACCTCTAGCTCCCCAAAATAATGCAGGAGTTTTCTAAGATTGGGGGAGCACTTAAAAAACAAAATAAAACACCGCACTAGCTTCCATTATGCATCAATTTTCCTGTTTGTTACTACAGAGTGGTTTTCTTCTAACTTTGACATGGCAGAGGTCTGGGCATTGGCCAATAGCCACATCCTTGACTAAGATCTTGCAACACAATTTCCTTGGGAAATAATATTTGTTCATGTAGAACTCTCTTACTCTGCTTGGTTCAGTGCAATGGAAACAAAAACATTATTGTTAATTAATCTGTTTGCAATTCTATTCTGATTCACAGCTCCAAGAAATGTATCTCAGAAATCTTTGAATATAGTCGCTATTAATCAGTCTTAAGCTTTCATGTTTATCCTAATTCAAAGCACTCATTTCATAAAATATTTTATGCCTTCTGCACACCACTGATGATCAAGTTAAGTTTTTAATTGTCATGCAAGTTTGTTTGCTTTTTCAATGCATGACGGTACATCACCTTTGGAAGTTTGACAAAACGCTGTTTATTTGTCTCCTGCTGGGGTGTCTTGGTCTCCTACAGGGTTCGGTGGTTTATGTGATGTCATCGGCAGAGAACACGCAGGGGTGTCCTATCAGATGGAAAACGGGGGGATCTAAGACTTGACTGAGAGAATCTGAAAGCAAAACATATGAGCTAACCTTCCCTCATACAGCCTTTATCTGGGACAGTCAGCATGAAATTAAGTTATGACCTATATAGCTTGACTGTACTGTATCTCGGGATGCAAACTTTGATCAAATATTTTTTTTTCTGTGTAATGAAGACTAGCTTTTTGCAATGAATTTTACCTACCTTTAAGAAGGTAGGGCAGTTTTTCCTACCTTTGAAAAAATACTTACATGTACTGACAGTGTGACATTTAGGTACAACATACAAAGAAGGTGTTTGAGAGGGATAAAATATTCTCTTTTTTGTCTTCTCTTTTCCCTCTTCCCTCAATAAATTCAGCAGCTTACAGAACAGTTGTTTTTTATCTGATTATTTTTAGTATTCATGTGGAGAAAAGAGAATATGCTGTGTTCACTAACTGGCCATAATAAATTAGAACATTGAAAACACTGTTCGGTGAGGTATGTGTTGCAGTAATAAGACAGTCACAATGAAGCTAGAACCCTCCCGTGAGAAAAAAACAGGGTTCTTCCTAGAGGGATGATTTGTTCTGAGCAGGGGTGCATTCCCATTCAGATCCCTGATTTCCATAAATTTGTAGCGCTTTGTTCTCTTTTCTTTGCTTGCTTTCTTCTTTTATAGTTTGGGAGGGATCCTGGATGTCTAATTTTCTCATGATACAGGTAGCAAAGTTGAATCCTAGAAAGCAGGATTGCTTAAGATCTTACAGGTCCTACATGCCCCTTACTCCACCACCTCTTGACTTTTATCAAGTTCTAAGTCGTGGGAATTCTATGAGTGCGGGACAGATGGTTTATCTAAATGTTTGACTAATGTAGACTTTCTTCCAATGCATGCAAGTCATCTAGTAACTAAGCATAGCCAGAGAATGCACAAATTTTAACCAGTGGAACAAAGGCTCTTTGCTTAGGAGCTCCATAGTAATGACCTCCACTGTCCCTAACATTCTTGTGCCTCATGTGCTACTGGTGGGATCAGCTCTGGTCATAGTCCATGGTACCGAATAATTCTGGTGAGACTAACTCTAAATGTCCAAGGGGCCCATGGGGACCTAAAACAGAAAAGCAATAGGAATATGAAAGCTGCAGGTAGATGTTTATCTCAACAAAATCTGAGAAATTGGTGAACTTCCCAGAAGAGTTCTCTCATGATTGAAATGACTCTCAAAACTGTAGACCCTGCCTGCTCTCTTTTAAATACATAGAATTTTCATCTCTTCCTGCATTTCTAAGCATGTATCTAACAGGACAGATATTCTTATACTGTCACTGCTCAGGGACACCCCAACACTTGCTCTACCATCTACCTCCTACAGATAGATCACTTCTGCTCAGGAAGATTTACATAAGGGTTTATTTTTATGATTGATATTCAAAGCTATACATTTTGTTTTGCTTGTGTCTTAAATATAGTACTTCATATGATATTTCAGAGTATGCTTGAGCAAAGATTCCAATTGCTCAGGGTTGCCCTGAGGGTTAACAATCCAGGAATGTGAATTTACATCCCTTTCCAGAACCCCTGTTTCTTGTTAACCTGGGATGAGACAGGTTCCCAGCTACTAAGTGATTTCAAAAAGTTTTAAAAATATACTGCATTCAGCCCATGCTACTGAGCTTTTCACAGGCTGATTGTAAAAAACCCATCTGGGCAAATAAAGTGAAAACAGAAACTAGTTCCTGTTAAGTCAGGTGAAAGAAGCTTGCCAGAGATGGTAAAGTTTCCTTCTTTTGCCTCCTTTCTGCGCATTGTCTCTCAATCCCACACAGTTCTTTTGCTGGGATAACCCAGCCCTTTCCGAAGTGTGCTGTGCTGAATATATTAGGACTGTCCCTAAGAAAAAGGATTCCAGGTCAACTAAGGAATAACATAGTCAACAATGAATAACAACAAAGAGATAGCCTGATAAACTACAGAATGTCAACAAAAATAAGCAGGCTTATTCACTCCCAGTTTCCTCTATGGCTTTGGCTTATTTTCCTTTACTGTAACTTTCCTTAGGGCAAGTATGGGGAGATGGATAATCCATAAAAAATTTTTCAAATTTAATTGGACACACGACTTTTTTTGTTTTTGTTTTATCCCAAGATATATCATGCAGATGCAGTGTTTCTCAGGACAATTTTGAGAAAACTTTAACTGACTCCTGCACAACCCAGTGTCTTGTTCTATTAACACCTTGTACGTGTGTGCTATTTAATTCTTTTCTCTTCTTTTTCAGTAGTTTCCCTGAAGCATAAGTGATTACTTGGCACTCATTTTTACATACCTCTGGAATGGTACATAGTGATGGCTGGTTGAGAATTCTAAGTGGTATAAGACAACAGGTATGCCCACAGTTGACAATCTCTTCAACCTGCTTTATGCTAGCAGAGTACAGTGAATTACCAAAATGGACCTGGATTATTCATCACAACCCCTAAATCAAGAGAGTAACTGATAACGTTTCATTCTCTTAAGAAAACATTACAATGCTTATACATGCATGAATATCATTCACTTCTGTAGATCAGCGGACTACTACTCACAATATCCCACTAGATAATTGTGTTAAAATCCACGATTGAAAAGCCTGGCTTATTTGCTGAGTGTTAATAAATGAAAAATACTGTTCTCCTCTTTAGCAAACTAGAGAAAAATTATAGTTGGCTTTCTTTTGTTTACTACTTAAGAAAATAGATCTCACTGCCTCCAAAACTGTATTTCTCAACTATTAGTTTAGATTAGATGAGGCAAAAGTGCCTTGTCAAAAGCCATGTGTTTTCATGAAATGCAAGGTATTTTGATCCAGTATTTCTCACTATATGGAAATCCGCTGAACGGCGCTCACACTGGTGGTAGTGACTGCCTCAGCCATCTCTTTGTTGAAAAAAAGACTGTATGTATAAGTACCTTACCTATATGTATTTAAAGGAAACAAACTAACATGTTGCATTAAAGGTGGGAGTTAGAGTTCTATTGCTAGGGAGGGTCGATAGGACCCAACATGATAATGTTTATAAATCTTCAATTTATGGAGTAAGGATACTCTGGAGCTGCCTTATTCCATAAAGATGAGAATTACCGGGGCGCGTGGGTGACTCAGTGGGTTGGGTGGGTTGGGTGTCTGCCTTCAGCTTAGGTCATGACCTCAGGGTCATGAACCCAGATGGGACTCCTTGGTCAGCGGGGAGCCTGCTTATCCCTCTTCTACTGCCCCTCTCCCTGCTTGTGCGCACTCTCTCTCTCTCTCTCTCTCTTTCTATCAAATAAATAAATAAGATCTTAAAAAAAAAAAAAAAGGTGCATTACAGCCAAAGACACAGAGAGGGGCAGAAGTCAGCCAAAAGCTCCCATTGTCCTCCCACTCGGTGTTCCCTCTGGGATCACCAACCACTGACCTATGCATGGGATGTCTTGGAACCAGCAGGCCCAGGAAGGAATTTTGGCCAAAGATTCTAATATCCTGCTAGTCACATATACATCTTCTTTTTACATAACCAGGCCTAACAGCTGAACTCTCTGGGGATCTTACTGAGCCCAGCTGCAAATCATCAATCTTATTGTTATCAATAAACACTGCTGACAAGAGCTCACACAAACCACCCCTTGGACCCATGCTTAGAATTAGTACTTTTCTTGCTGAAGGGAAAGCGCCATGCATGGACAAAAAAACTCAAGCCAATTCTAGGCCTGTTACAATTAGCCCTCACAGAGAACATATTTTGAAAATTTCTCACAGATGTATTGTGGTGTGATAACATGATTTGATATTTCTGTTTTTTTTCTTTTTTTTCATTTCTTTAAGGAGTTGGTTTTTAAAAAACCAGTTTATTTAACACTTACTATATACTGGACACTGCTTTTATGGCTTTCCAAATATTATCTCATCTCATATTCTCAGATGACAAACCTAAGCAATATGATAGTGGAATGAAAGAATGAAGATCTTTTTCAACATTATTTTATGAAGACTTCAAAAATACAACCAAGTTGAGAGTGAATACACTTATATTCACCACATAATTTCTAGCAGATAACGGTTTGCCAGAGCCATTTATCATGTATTTGTCAATGTCCTGACCAAACCATCACATTTTTGATGCATTTCAAACTAAATTGTGGAAAACAGCTTCTTAAATATTCAACACATATTAAGTAGAGTTTAATAATGTTTTGCCATTTTAATCTTTTTGATACAAAATTTACTATAGTAAAATATGGAAATATTAGGTATCCATTCACTGACCTCTCACAAAGGCATGAATACATCTCAGTAATCCAAATCCTATCAATAAATACAACACTGAATCAGCCCCTGTCCCTTTCTATTCAATACTATCCTCATTCCCTCAGTGGCAACTGCTATTCTGACTTTTGACAGCCTAGATTATTTTTGTCTACTTCATAATTTTATATAAAAGGAATTATAAGGTATATAGTATTTATGCAAAGCTTCTTTTTTTCAACATGTTTTGAGGCTGATAAATGTTTTGCATATTAATAGATTTCTTTTTTTATTGATAAGTAATATTTCATCGTATGAATATACTGCAGTCTATTTAATTGATTCTTCTGCTGATGTACACCTTACTCTCTTCCAAACCTTTGTCTGTAAAAAACGCTGCAATGAACATTCTTTGACAAGTTGCTTTGTGAAGACATAGAATGAATTAATTTCTCTTGAGTACATGGAATGACTACGTCATATAATGGTTGATTTGTGTTTAACTTTCCAACTTCCAAACAGTTTAACAACATAATTGTACCATTTTACATTCTCCCTACCCAGATGTTAGAACACCTTTTTCTCCAGATCCTCACCAGCTTTTGATATTACCAAAAATTTTAGTTTTAGCTATGCTGGTAGCTGTGGGGAGGTATCTCATTGCAGTTTTCACTCTGATTTTCCTAATGAATTATGAGTTCTCTCATTTTTCATGTGCTTCATGTCCATTTGTATGTCTGTTCAGATATCTTTTCTGTTTTTTAGTAGGTCATTTACTTTTATTATTGAGTTGTTCAAGTTCTTTATATGTCTTGGGTACCAGGCCTTTGGTAAATATGTAATATGAAAATATTTCTTTCTGGTAGCTGATTTATCTATTTATTTTTTCAACAATATCTTTGATAAGCAGAAGTTCTTTTAATTTTAATGTAGTCTAATTTATTAAACATTTAATCTTTTGTTTTGTGACTTGTCAGAAACTTTTGGTTATCTCTAGGTCATGAAGATATTCTTCAGTGTTTTTCTCTAAAACTTTATGATTTCAGCTTTTATCAATAAGTTATTGACTCACCTCATTTGAATATTTATGTGTTGTGTGAAGTCAGAGTTGTTAATTTTAAAACATGGATGTTCAGTATTCTAGCCTAGCTTTCGGAAAAGACTATTTTTGTCCATTAAATTGCTTAATAGCTTTGTTGAAAATTAAGTGACTGCAAATACTTTGATCTATTTCTGGGTTTCTAATTTTCATTTGTTGATTTATTTTTTGTTACTTAGTCCATTTCCACGCTGTCTTCTGTAGTAGTTTTATAGTAAATCTTGAAATCAAATAGCATAATTCCTCTAATTTTGTTCTTCATTTTCAAGTTTCTCTGGCCTCTCCAGGTCTCTTCCATTTCCATATCAACCTTAAAATTAATTTGTCGGTTTCTAAAAAGTCTTTCTAAAAATCATATATATATATATATATATATATATATATATACACACACACACACACGCATAGATAAAATGATATATATATGTAAAATGATATATATTTGATATATGTATCTACATAGATATATATATGATAGATATATCTACGTAGATATATACATATATACACATATACATATATACATGATACATATATATACATATATACATGATAGATATCATATCTATGTAGAGATATACATATATACATATATACATACATATAATCACATATACATATATATGAGATATATATGAGATAAGGATTTCTTTCAATCAAGTAGGATAAATTGATATTTTAAGAATATTGATCATTTTAGTTTATGAACATAGTGTGTCTACTTATTTTGTCTTTTAAATTATTTCTCTGCAATATTTTATAGCTTCCATTGAGAATCCTTGCATGCGCCTTGTTTTAGTTATTCTTGATATTTTATGAATTTGATCTTATTGTGAATATACTTTTCAAATTTTCATTTTCCAAATATTTGCTGCAGTCCATATTAATATTTTATTTTTATTTATTAAACTTATGCTCTGTGAATATATTTAATTCCTTGATTAATTTTTAAAGCCATTTTGTAGATTCTTTAGCATTTTCTGCATAAATAATCATGTCATCTTTTGACTCATTTCTTCTACCATCATCATCATTATGGCTTTAGCTTATTTATTTAGGTATTACAATGACTAAGATATTTAATTAAATATTGAGTAAAAATGGTGAAAGTGTCTATACTTTCCTCATTCCCAAATTTACAAGAAATTTATTTAATAATTTACTATCAGGTAAAATGTTACCAGAAGTTTTTTTAATAGATGCTTTTGTCAGGTTTAAGAAATTACCTTTTATTTCCATTTCATGGAGAGTTTCAAACATGGTTACAAGTTGACTTTTTTCAAATACTTTTACAAATTATTTTTACATAATAATCACATGATAATTCTTTATTCTGGTGATATGGTGAATCATGTCAATTACTTTTTATTTTTTTATTTTTGGATTACTTTTAAATGTTAAATCAACTTAGCATTTCTGAAATAAACTCCACTTGTTCATGATGTAATTATCATAGATGGATTGTATTTGTTAATATTTCGTTAAAGGTTGTTTCTAAGGGACATTGGCTATAATTTTCTTTCTCAGTAATGTCTTTTTTAAGTTTCAGTATTAGAGTTATTTCTTTTTCACAAAAGCAGTTGAGAAATAACTGATTATTTTCAGTTGTTTGAAAGAGTCTGTTTAAGATTGATACTCTTTTAATGTTTGACAGAATTCAACAGTAACAGTATCAAGCTTTCTGTAGGGTGTGATGCACCTGTGAATAGGCATCTGTGTATGTAGATTTCACAAAGTTTTTCAAAATGTTGCTTTATAAGTATTCAATATTATTTATGTTATAATGACTATTTTGTAATAATTTGCAATCATTCTTTTATAATTATTTATAAATTGTACTTAAAATTTTTCTTGGGATACATAATGAGAAACCCTTCTTCTGTATCTAATATTGGTCACCTGTGCCTTCTCCTTTTTATTTCTAAAGTTTCTTTATTTTCAAGGTTTGCTTGAAATTTATAGTTTGCTAGGGATTTAGAACTTTTGTTGATTTTTTTAAAGCACTACTTTTGTCTTTGTTAGTTTTCTCCTTGTTTTGTTTTCTGTTTATTGACTTCTCTTACCTATCAGTTAGGATTTACTTTGTTCTTCTTTTTCTAGCTACCTAAGACAAAATTTAGGTCATCTTTTCTATTATATAAATTTCAAGCTATAAATCTATAAATTTCTTTAGCCACATCCTATAAATGATGATATGACATATTTTCAGTATCATTTAATTAAAAATGGTTTTAATTCCTTTCTGACTTTGTCCTTAATCATGAATTATTGAGAATTTTGCTGTTTAATTTCCAAATATTTAGAGTTTTCTAGGTATCTTGCTATTGGCATTTAGTTTAATTTCACTGTTAGAAAATAAACTCTTTGTGATAATAATCGTATCATTTTGATGACAATCCACATTGTTTTATGGTCCAGCATGTGATCTTTCTCCATGAATATACTATGTGCATTTAAAAAGTCAAGACTGGGGACACCTGGATGGCTCAGTGGGTTAAAGCCTCTGCCTTCGGCTCAGGTCCTGATCCCAGAACCCTGGGATACAGCCGCATCAGGCTCTCTGCTCAGCAGGGAGCCTGCTTCCCTTCCTCTCTCTCTGCCTGCCTCTCTGCCTACTTGTGATCTCTGTCTGTCAAATAAATAACAAATAAAATCTTAAAAAAAAAAGATTCTCTTAAAAAAAAGGTCAAGATTTTTGTGCTGGATCAGATCACTTATGCCTTTATTATATTTTGTTATGTAGAAAAACAATAAAACAAAGATATTGTCTTTATTTTTCTTTGACCTAGTTATTCCATCAACTGCTGAGAAAGTAGTGTTAAGATCTCCAGCTCTGAGGGTAAAATTGTCTATATCGCCTAAGTCTCTCTTTAATTGGGTCTATTTTTACTTCATGTATTTCAAAGTCTGTGTTAGGAATTTATGATGGTTATGTATTCCTGATGAATTCACACTTTTGTTATTAAGAAATACCTCTTTTTATCTCTTATAATACTTTTACTTCAAGTTGCTATTCTCTGATAATACTACTAATAATGACAGTTACAGCCTTCTTGTTTTTACCATATGTCTGGTCTGACATTTCTGTCCATATGCTTTCAACCTGTCTGTTTTTATATACCGGTATACCTTCTGTAGATAGCATATTGTTGGAACATGCTTTTTATCCATGATAATAATTTCTGCCTTTAAATTGAAGAGTTTTTACATTAATACTTAATATAATTTATATTTTGAACTTAAGTTTAGCTTTTTCTGTATGTCTCCTCTGTTTTTGCTTTTCTATCTCTTTTCTGACTTCTTTTAGATTATTTGAATACTGTTTTTCTGAGTGTTTTTTTCCTTCCTTTTCTTTCTTTCATCTTTTTCTTTTTCTTTCTTTCTTTTCTTTTCTTTTTTTTTTTAAAGAGAGAGAGGCATATGCTGCGGGGTAGGGACAGAGGGAGAGAAAGAAAGAGAATCTTAAACAGGGTTCATGCTCAGCACAGAACCCACCACAGGGCTCAGTCTCATGACCCTGAGATCATGTCCTGAGCTGAAATCAAGGGTGAGACTCTTAACTGACTGAGCCACCCAGGCACCCCCATTTGAATACTTTTAGAAATCCATTTTGTATTATCTAATACCTTTTGGATATGACTCAGTATTATTTTAATTGTGGCTAAGCTAAGGATCGCAATCTACAGCTTGGCTTCCCATGCTCTCATTAGAGTTTACAGTGCATACTTTGCACAGGTGTAGCACACCTGCAAGTGTACAGGTGAATCCAGCTGCTCCCTGCCCATTTACTTATGCTCTCATTGTCATACAATACCTACAGTCATTATGGACTCTGAGAGGCAATGCCATAATTTTTGCTTTAAGCAACTATATCTACTATTTCCATAAATTGAGAGGAAAATGTGTTTTAAGTTTATACAGACACATTGTCTGACATTTGCTTTTCCTTCATGTAGATCTGAGTTCTCAGTCTGGAATGAATTCTTTTCAGCTTAAAGGTCTTCCTTTAGCATTTCTTATAGTGCAAGTTTCTTAGCACATAATTATTTCAGTTTTATTTATGGGCAAGTGTCTCTAGCTCACTTTCACTTTTGAAGGATAATTTCACTTGGTAGAACATTCTGATTTTATTTCTCTTTTATTCCTCAGTGCTTTAAGGATGTCATACTACTGTCTTTTGGCCTCTATATTTTTAAATTCATAGTTGATAATATTTTGAACTATTGTTTTCTTGTGTAGAATGTCTTGCTATTTTCTGTCTTCAAGATTTTAAGATTCATTTTTAATTCCTGAAGATTTTATTTGTGACATACTTAGTGGTGGTTTTCAATATTTATCTTGAAATTTGCTGAAATTCTTCAATCTGTAAATCTAGGTTTTTCTTCAAATTGGGGAGATGTGCCTTCTAATTGCTTATCTGAGCATTTCTGGGTTTATATTTATCGATGACTCTTTCTCTTGAGAACAGGTTATGTTTTCTTCTTCTTAGTTGTCAAATAATTTTAGATTGTATCCTATTGAATCCCAGACATTGTGATATACTGTATACATTAAAATTATTTTATTTTTTTTCCAAAGCCCATTTGTTTGTTTGTGTTTTGTTTTAAACCAACATTTTACTTATATTGTCCCTTATTACATTACTTTGGGGAGGCAAACATTAGAAGACAGGGAGGAATATCTTCGAGGTGTGGAGGATAGACCCAAGAGAGGTTCTGGCTTCAGGACAATTTACTCATTTCTTCTGAAAAAGGTTCAGTCTTCTGTATTTCATTTGTTCCCTATTTTTCTCCCAATAGGAGAATTATTAGATACATAGAGAGGCACACCTTTCATTCATTTTCTAAAGAGTAAAAAAATATCCATATTTGTGCTTTAATATATAAGTAGTTTGTCTTTCTGGATTTTGTAGCATAGCATTAATGCCAAAAAGATGTTAAGAACAGAGATTAACTTACTCATTTATTCATTTAAAGAGAATGTGTATTAAAATATGTTTTGCAAAAATATTTACCAAGGGGTATTTTGCGGTATTTATTGAACACTTAGACTGGTTTTAGGTAGTAGGGATACAACTATTTATAATGCAGTAATAAAAGGAAAAAAAAATAAATCAATGATAACTACCTTTCAATATACATTTTGTGTTGTGTTTGGCTTGTTCTAGCTATATATCTACATATCTATCTGTCTGTCTATCTATCTACCTATCCATCCATCTATCCACAATTCTCTATGTCTATATACCCTATCTTTCTTATACTCAAAATCCTGAAGGTAGATATTTTGTATCCAAATTCTAATAATGAGAAAACTGACATAAAGAAGCTCATAAACTAGATGAAGCTCACACAACTAGAAGTGTCAGTACTAAGATTTAAACCTCAAAAATCTATAATTTTGATGAATCTGATAAATTGAAGTTTATGATTTTATGTTATAAAACTGAGGTGTATGTTTTAAATCTTTGATGTTAATTCTACTAGAAGTCTTTTCACATGGGTTTTTCATGGGGCTTTTCTGTGTTACACTGGTGGGAAATGAAAATTTCTTCCTAATGTGCAAAAAAAAAAAAGGGGAGGGCTATTTAAGACATCCTGAATTATTCTTTTTTTTTTTAAAGATTTTATTTATTTATTTGACAGACAGAGATCACAAGTAGGCAGAGAGGCAGGCAGAGAGAGAGATGAGGAAGCAGGCTCCCTCCTGAGCAGAGAGCCTGATGCGGGGCTCAATCCCAGGAACCTGGGATCATGACCTGAGCAGAAGGCAGAGGCTTTACCCCACTGAGCCACTCAGGTGCCCCAAATCCTGAAATATTCTTAAACAAAATGGTAGAGGCTCTCATATTCTCCTTTTGTGCTAACCATGCTATATGGTATTTATGCTGTATGGTATTATGGTATTATGCTTCAGGAAAATGACTTATATCATAACACATATAATTGAGTTCATAATAATGAGATTTCTTATAATAGATTCTGTACTCTTTGTGTGTGAGAGAGAGAGAAGTGAGGCAAGAAATAGAAAACAAGTCTTGAAAATTCCTATAAATATAAATAGAATTCCTAAATTTGTTTTCTAATATTCCCGTGATAGTTACAGTAATTCAAAAAGTGTTTTTCTGTACCTTGACCATAAGTCACATGCTTAGTATACATTAGTACCTAGCATGGATCTAGATTCCATTTTCATAAAACTAAGAATGTTTCTATTCAAAATAAATGCTGAGAATAAGATCTATCAATTTTAAGTAGTTGATTCTTAAACTTACCTAACTATAACCAAGAAAAAGAACTGGTTTAGTGATAGATTAAGGGAAAGCCAGATACTTACTAAACCTATCTTATTCTCCTACGTAATATATCTGATATTGCTTTAAGTAGAGGAAAACATCTAAGTCTTTAAAAAATTTTCCCCACTTGACATTTCCTTTGCAGTCTGAAACAGGAATGTGATTGAAGCTATATTATCATTTGGGACAGATTTCTGTAAAACTTTGGTCCTATGCTAAGGACATAAAACTGGCTTAGATGTTTTCAGGGTAAATATGTTCTTTAAATCTAGCAAAGCTCATAGGAACCCAAATTATAATTGAAAGTTTGTCTAGGTCTAGTTGATTTTTCCAACCATATTAAAGAAATGGTTTTAAAAAGCAGTTTCCTCTCTGCTCTTCAAAATAATAATTCAAAAACAAAACAAGAACTGATCTTAGAAACTTTAAGGAAAAGTGAGTTTCCAATTTGCTGTGAATAATAAAAGTCAACCAAGAGCCACCATTGAGAGTTACTGGAGTCTCTTCATGATCTTATAAACCTAAAAATAGAGTAGGACTCGAGTAATATGAACCCAAATCACCTTCAGTTCTAAAAGACAATTATAATAGAAATATAATAGAAAATCATAAACTTTTCTGATCTTTTAAATTCCCTTCTCTGTGAATTGATGTATCTTCCATGAAACACGTCCATGGTCGGAGGAGGTCAGACCAAGGATTTCAAAGAGTTGCCATAGGTATTGATTATGAATACTGGTAGATATTGAGGGAGAGTTAAGACCCTTCCCTCTGAAAGAATTCCTGAGGTGGGTCTAGGAAAGTGGCCCATTAAACAGTTCCATGGAGAAACCTGTACTTTGGAAGATAGTGGGCTCGCTCACTGGTTATGTGACATTTGGAGTACACATCCTTTGCAATTCAGGCAATACAGTTGGCATGTTCTTGGAGAGACTATGCAAGTTAGAGGTCTCACTTATTCTTAAAAGGCAGTTTTAACTACTAGTGGAAATCTTCTCCATTGATTTTGAAACAGTTATACAATAGCAACTCCATAATAATAATTTTTTGTGGATTGCACCAGTTATTACATTATTGCATCTCATCTGTGAATTCAACCTTCAGTACTAGCTCTGTGTTAGTCTATTGGACTCCATGCATTTCTCCTATACAGTGACCACTACATAAAGCTTGGTCAGAAGAGGGCACAGTAGGGACACCATAGAAGGAAGAGGCTTTTTTGCCTGCCCTGGGAAAGTGAGCTTTGTTCTAGTGAACTTTGTTTTGCTGTTACAGGATTAGCTAATAGGACGTGTGGGTGGGATGTCAAGTGGTACACTGCCCCATCCATACACCCAGAGGGGGTAGTCCCATAGTGATATCATAACCTTGACCTGGGCTTGGAAATGCCTTCAGCCTCCCCACAAAGACACCTGGTGCTTCAGGACTCCTCCTTAAGCAGTATGTGGACTCCCTCCGGGAAACCTCCCACAGCTTGACTTGCCACACCCCTGAGAGCTGTAGCAGCTTGTGCTCACTGCAATCGAGAGATTGGTGTTCTGTGTCTCACAGAAGGGACGTGACATACTCTTAGTCTCACATTCTCAATAGCACCCCAACTACAATGGCATGCCTGCCCACAGGCTCAGCTTGCTTACATCCTGACCATTTTCTTCTCGCTTAGAAATGACCATGGCCCAGCTCTGGCCTGGGAACACCAATAAACTTCTCTACAATCCATTGGACAGAAATCACACTTCCTTTCTCCAGTGAGGTCTAAACCATAGCCTTGGGAGGCAGCTCCATTTTCAACTTTGTCCTCCTTGGGTACTCTTTCTCATCCCTAGGGAACCCTTAAGAGCTCTCTTCATATATTTGTCATAACTCTTCTTAGTTCAATAATTCTTCATATTAACTTCCTCTCCTCAAATTATTGAGTGATCTCTCTCTCCTGATTGGGCCCTGACTTAACAGTGTTCTAAAAAGATCTCTAGCTCTTATTCTTTAGGGAGGCACCATACTATAGCAGAAATATCTCCTAGTTTGCCACCCACAACTCACACACTGGATTTATTGCTTACCAGTAGAATTATCATTCATGGCCTCTTATGAACCTCTCCTCCTCTCATCCTTACAATCTACAAAGGTGAGAAGATTGAACAATTTCAGGGATGTATAATGCCAACACAGTGATTGTTACATAGTATGTGCTAAATAAATGATAGATAACATATCAGCTAAAAATTCTTAAATGTGAGCCAAATTGAAAGAAATAAAATTCTAAAGAGGTCTTCATACCATAGAGTTTATTGTTGAATCATAACTATAAGAAGTATACTGTCCCTAATCATCATAGCTACTATGGATATGGGATTTGTCTTAAATTGCAAACCTACCACTATTTATTAAAGTGTTTTACAAATGCCACCAGGGACTGAATTGAAAAACAAATGATTCTAAAATTTTCTTGTAACCTTGTAAGGATACTAATAGTAAAAACAGAATAATATCAACAGATAGTATCAATTAAAAAATAGATGATTCTGGAAATTTTATGCTTTCATTTGAATGAAGCCTGAAAATAATTTTTGGACAATGTTGGGTGAGAATGACTATTACAAAAATATCCTACAAACATAATTGGCCAAACTTTGAAGAAGTCTCACAGTTACTTATTGGAAAATCTGAAATAAGAATGCTGCTTTTCTGAATATAATTCAATTTGTTTTTAGACAGACTCTGACATAAGAGTAATTATGAAATAATGCTCACTATTATGGATGATTATAATGTAATTTTCCACTTGGATACTCTTTTTTTAAGATTTTATTTACTTATTTTAGAGAGAGAGAACACGCATAAGTTGGGGTGAGGAGCAGAGGGACAAGCCAACTCCAGGCTGAGAGTGGATGGAGCCTGACGTAGGACTCGACCCCAGGACCCTGAGATCATGACCTGAGATAAAGTCAGACACTTAACCAATGAGGCACCCCAAAGCCCCTTGAATCCTCTTTTTAGAATAAATTATACTGTTGTTTTAAATGATAGGTTATAGCTGGAGTCATATCTACATAAAGGTTCTAGAACATCAAGGTCCAAGAAAATGAAAAATCTGCTTTTTTAAAAACTTTTATTGGGTATAACTAAAAATAACATATAATCCCAAAATATGGATTATACAACATATGACCAAATTAAATTTGGATAATTAGCTAGTTTGCTAATTGAAATATATTTTTATTATTCTACTGCCAACATTTTTGGCTCTGGGATCTATTGATCCCAAATATAGTAGTATTCTTATCAATATTATTCTATGTTTTCTGATTTTCTTTCCCTACCTCACAACTATGCTGCCCTGAATGACTATATTCAATATAAAGAGATATTATAGAACTTAAACTTTCAATGTAATAATTTTTCTACATGAAGAAACAGAGATGAAATGGTAAAAATAAAAATTACTGATTAATAAAAGCCTTCCTATTCATAAATATATGTTTAATTTGAGAAGAACATTTTACCCAATAGAAGATTTTGAATAAAACTGAAATGACAAGAAAAAGAATTACAGAAGTAAACCTGCATGGACAGGAAGACAAACCGGATGATTTTCCTTTGACTGATTTCCCTGAAAGTAAAGTTATGTAAATAAAGGAAAAGAACTTTGGGATGAAAGCC
This sequence comes from Lontra canadensis, assembly GCF_010015895.1. NCBI lineage: Eukaryota > Metazoa > Chordata > Mammalia > Carnivora > Mustelidae > Lontra > Lontra canadensis. The sequence continues at coordinate 9,004,989 of NW_022631015.1, forward strand.
AACTACTCCTCATAGTCATTAATTCAACATAGTGAGAATTATGTGAGTGGCAGTTTGGAATAGTGAAATAGTGGAGACTGTTAAGTAAGAAAGGTCTGGGTTCACCCTCTCACTTGCTGAATACTTTTTTTTTTTTCCCCGACTGTACAATGAGGCTATTACAAGCAAAGTAAGATTTTTCTGAAGATTAAATGAAATAACAGGTTCAAATCCTCTACCACTTCTTCTACCAACAGGTCATATGCAAGATATTATAATTACTAAATTAAAAAGTATAGTTGGGGCACCTGGGTGGCTCAGTTGTTAAGCATCTGCCTTTGGCTCAGGTCATGATCCCAGAGTCCTGTGATTGAGCCCTACATCTGGCTCCTTGCATGGCAGGAAGCCTCCTTCTCACCCTCCCACTTCCCCTGCTTGTGTTCCCTCTGTCACTGAGTCTCTCTCTGTGAAATAAATAAATAAATAATCTTAAAAAAAAAAAAAAGAATACAGGTACCCCTTATTTGGGGCACCTGGGTGGCTCATTTGGTTAAGCCACTGTCTTCAGCTCAGGTCATGATCCTGGAGTCCTGGATCGAGTCCTGTATTGGGCTTCCCCTGCTCTGTGGGAAGCCTCTTTCTCCCTCTCCCTCTGCCTCTCCCCCTGCTTATGCTCACCCTCTCTCTGTCAAATAAATAAATAAAGTCTTCAAAAAGTAAAAAAAAAAAAAAAAAAAAGTTAATAAATGTAAAGTAGAACATCAAATCTGATACATTTTATAGGTTTCCAGATCAGAAGAAAAAATAAGAGGCAGAATTACTATTATTAGAAACATTGGTCTCTACAGTAAACATACATGAATTTTCTTTTTAAGTTGTAAATTGCTAGAAAAATGTTAGCTCCCACTATAAAGATATTTTATTGTTTTGGAGAATGTCACCATCATAAGTTACCTGAAAATCCAAAAGCAAAATAATTAGTGAAATGCCCATTAATCTGTGGTTTTAAAAATAATGAAATAGCATAAGTGTGGTGGTTACAGTTCTCTCCCAGAGAGAACTAGATTTGTTTTAGAGATAAACGAATAAATATGTCATGACTTTCATTTCTTTTAGTTGTTTTGGAATCATTTGAAATTTGAACAGGTACATGTAATAGAGACAGAGGAAATAGAATGAGATTAGTAACTGCTCTTCCCCAAATCCTAAAGCTCTTTCTTGTATCTATTTGACAAGACTTCAAAATTATGTCTCAAATAGGGAATCTATGGCTTATGAAAAACCTAGATTCATTCATTCATCCATTCAACATATATTTATTAACTCTGCACCTTGTGCCATAGATTGGAGATATAGTACTGCCAGAAGCCAGGGTCCCTATCTGCATAGAGCTTGCGTTCCTGGGGTGGCGATAGGGGAGAAGATGGGCAGTGGGTCAAAACAAAAAAAACAAAAAACTAGATAAAAATCTCTCAAGCATATGAACACTAATAGGAAAAGAGGCTGTGCAGCATTTTTCACTTAATCAGAAGCAACTGAATGAAATAAAATCTCTTTAAACATCCAAGAACACAGAAAACACTGGTGCATCTTGGTTCCCTGATAAATCCAAGGCACTGAGCTGAAAAGCCTCTTTACTGTAGATCCTTCTATCCTTTTCAGCCTTGCTCAGTCAGAATTCTTCCTCATAAATGTGTTACAGTATTGCCAGCACATGTATTCTCTTATTGTCTTCCAGTGATGTGATAAAATAAGAAAGAATTGCCTGGTAATAATGCGCATTGTTCAGTCTAGGGTGATATAGGATTGGTATCATGTTCTTTTGTTCTTCATTAAATGCCTCTTCCTACACTCTAACATCTGGAATAGGGTGGAAACTTTTAGGCAGCTTTATGGAAAGATAACCTCAATGAATATTTACATATTTCTCACCGCTAAGAAGATCACTGCTAGCAGAAAATTTCAATGTAATTATACTCTGAATTTTATATAGGTGTGTCTTGCATACAGTAAGAATTTGAAACATTTTAAGAGTAGTCAGTAAAAATATATTGTTATATGAAATATTGGGAAGAGTAGTCTTCTCCAAAGATGGGGTTGACTGCAAAACCAGGTTAGTTACCACCTTTTGTTTTTTTTTTTATCCTAAAATAAAATCTATACTGAGGTATTTATCTGAAAACTGAAGTCATTTGATGCAAAATTTCCTTTTATGGTCAAGATAGCACAAAAGATGATTATCCAGAGTACTATGGATATAAGAGGGGGAATCTGAATGATACAACTATATGTAAACTAAAGATATTCTATTCTAAGAATACCATTAGCTCACCACTTTTGAGAGTCATAGGAGCTTAGTTCAGAGACAAAAAAAAAATGTAACGTTAAAAAAATTCAGCATGTAATGTATATCACAATATAAATATCTACATAAAATCATATGCACATGGGTGTAAAAAGGATCTTTAAATAAAACAATAGACTTTCTTATATTTTTCCTCAATGCTTTAAATAGAACCTTGACTACTGAAAAACAAATTTTTAATTTTTATGACAAAAGTATTGTAGCTTTGCCAAGTAGATTGCCCTCTAGATAATAAAGACTCAAATAAAACATAGACAGAAAATTGATCTTGTAAATAAAACACTAACACTTTAGCCTTTGATACCTTAAAATATTAACTATCAAGTGATGTGTTTATTTGAGAGTAACTTTGTCTGTCTTTGGGTTAAAGTTAACACAATTCCTATATCATCAAAGTTTACATGAAGCCACTGTCACAGTGGATGGGATCATTTTTACTGTATTCACTATTCAAATGATGACATGTCATTCACAGGATAAGCACCCTTAGCCACATTGTATTCAGTTTAGTGATTAAGTAGAATACTGTAGAACATTATAATTTAACATCATTTGCAAATTGCATGTTTAGATTAATTCAAAATAGGGAAACATATAATCAAAGCTGTATGTTCCTTTTTACAAGATTTCCTCACTTGGACGATGCAAACTTCACCTGAAATTGGGTTAATACCAGATTTTGGGTTGAGCAATGACAGGCGGATATTCCCTCTACCTGAGGCATTTAAGTGGTCACAAGCCATATTCTTCTATATTCATCATCTCTGGGATATTTTGAGAAATAAAGTTTTCTTCCTCTGCTTTACATTATATGTATATTTCAAGATTCCATCAGTGTGCCTAGTAACTAGATTGGTGTTTCAAATATCTTTGATTTGGGGGGGAAAAAAAGGCTGATGTGTGTTGAAATCACAAAATAAATGTAATTCTACCAAATCTTATGTTTTTCCTGACTCACAAAAAATTGAAAATATGTCCTTCCAGGAAAATAAAATTCTAAGGTGGAGCATAACAAAATCAAACTTAAGACAATTCTTGTCTTAAGGTTTATTTTGGACTTTTTGGTGAAACCAATGAGATAGATATAGATATAGTTAGAGGTATAGATATACAGGTATATATGTGATTTTTCTGACATAGGAAAGACAAAGCTGCAGTCCCAAATGGACCCTGAAGTCCCAGTAGAACAAAACAGCGAGCACTGATTACTTACTCTCACTGTGGTCAGATGTGTGTCTGGCAACTCACCAAGCCGCTCTCCTTTAATCAGTGACTCAGGTTCTGCCCCCCTTCCACCCTGTGACTCAGCCATCACTGGATCTTTTTCTTCCAGCTTTGAGAATTGCAGACAGTACCATTAGGGACATCATGTTCCATATGTGACAGCTAGCTCTGGAAGTGGCTTATATCATTTATACCCACCTTCCGTTGACCAGAACTAGTGCCATGGTTCCAATCTCAATGCAAAGTCAGCTGGGAAACAAGTTTCCTGTGGCCCCAGGTAGAGGAAGTGGGATCGAGTATCTAATTTGTGCCTCACAAAGTGCTTATCATATTTAAAAATTCAAAAAAATTATAATCTATGGCACCCATTTAATCTGTCACAGGGCCAAGTTCAGATTATCGATGCTTCAAGAAAATTTCAATACAAACCGGAAAATGTACATATGAATGTATGTGCAGGTTTGTGTGTTTCTAATGGCATTAGACTACAGATAGATCTACTTTATTCTTTTAAAATAACCATAAATTATTACCTGTAACAGTCAATCATTTCTTCTATCTTTTCAAATTACAAACACCAGTTAGAAACATACGTGAATGTATTTTTTTCATGTTGATTTTCAAATGTAATTTTAGGTTTACCATCTTGGTCTAATGATATGCACATACTAAAATTTTGTAAATATTCCCCATTTTCTTTCCAGGGAAGTTACACCAGTTAACATCTCCCCCAATAATTCACAATGTGCATATTTCCTCAAAATAGTCTAGATGACACTTTGTGTCATCAAATGGTTTCCATAATAGATACAATTATGCATTTATAATTTACTTTTAAATTGGCATTATAAAATTATGACCAATTTAACATTTTTCATGGGTACATTAACAATTGATCTCTTCCTAAAAATTAATCTATGTGGTTTGCTTATTTTCCTATTAAGTTTTTGAACATTTCCTTATTGTTTTCTCTACTGAGTAGATGTATATTCTCTCTAATCCTACACACGCACACATGCACATAGATATAACTGAATACTTTTATTCAATTGTTGATTGAGTTGTAACCTTTATTAAAGAGTATTAACCATTTTTGTGTCCTATGTGTAACATTTTTTTTTCTATTTTGTTGTTTTAGATATAATTTTATTTATGGTTTCTTGACCTGCAAAAGTGTTTAATCATTCTGAGAATTTATCAGCATTTTCTCTGTATGCCATTGGATATTGTGATATTGTGAGCTGATTAAAATACAACAACTTTCTTGCCCCAAGGTTTTTCTTTCAGTGATATGTTCCTTTGTAGTATCTTTATGATTTAACATAGTATTTTTAAATTGACTATAAAGATATCAAAACTGAATTATAGAATAAGGGAATTCTGGAGGTATCTTCTCACAACTAATTTTAAGGAGCCTTTTATTTTATTATAAATATACCCTTCTGGGTCTGCCTTGACTTTCTATTCTCCTTGCTGTTCATTTACCAACACTAAGCTGTTTTGGTTATTATAACTCTGCAATGCATTTAATGTCTGGTAAATGAGTCTCTGCTCACTAATCTTACTGTTTAGGGTTTTGTTCACTGTTCTTTAAAATTTTTGCTACAAAAGAAAACCACAAATGACAATTTTATTTATCATACCATTGTGCATATTAAATTGGAAATATCACATTTGGAAAAAAAACCTGTGAAATTACATATTTTGTGTTGAAATGTTAGAAATAATTTTAAAATAGACCGTATTTTGTGAAATCTGAATGTAAACTTTATAAAAGCTTGTATGTATGCAAGTGTTATTGTATATTCTGCTCCAATACCCCACAAATCTTTCCACAGCAAAATATACTAATTTTTAAAATCCAGTTTCTAGGGGTGCCTGGGTGGCTAAGTCAGTTAAGCCTCTGACTCTTGGTTTCAGCTGGTAGTGATCTGGCGGTCATGGAATCCAGCTCTCCAGCAGGCTCTGTGCTCAGTGCAGAATCTACTTGAGATTCTTTCCACCACCCACCCTCTCCCTCTGCTCCTCCCCCTGCTCACAGGAGCTCTCTCTTGCAAACAAACAAACAAACAAACAAATAAAATTAAAAATTAAAAACAAAGTACAATGTCTATTTCTTTAAAGTGGTTATATCTTTTATGCTCACTCTAATAACTACTTGTGTTTTTTTTTTTAACCTAGCTAATATATTACAAATGATTTCTCCTATTTTCATTTTGTTGGGATAATATATGAAATCTCTTTTCCTTAAGACAGACTATTGTTTTCCTTTTCAGAATATGTTTGTGTTCCTCTCTATATATCTTCAGTTTAGTATTTCATGAACAACCCCATCTTTCATTGGCCTTTATTAAAGATTTGTCAGCAAGGCAACTCTCTTCTGGTTAGCTCTCTCTGATAAAGGTACTACTGAGTACAAAGACAACTTAATTGTTATTCGTAGAAGGACCTATTTCTATTCTCTTTGTAGAAGGACCTATTTCTGTCTTCCTCTCCCTTCTCTACCTCTTTTATTCATTTTTGTCATCTAGCAAGGGAATTACAGGCTCAGTATTTAATGCTACAAAGTGATTACTTTCATTAGAGTATTTTTCTCAAAAAATAAGTAAAAGGAAAGTAAGAATGTCATAGATTTATTTTTCTTCTTCTTTCTATGGTGGAAAAGTGGAGAGAAAAAAAAACATAATAATTATTATAATAAATATGAAAATACCCTTAAATATAAAAGTAGGGAGAAAAAATAGGAAGTCTTTATGATAAGATTAGCTTCATGAGAATTCTTTACTGTGGTTAGGGTTATAGTCCTTGGTATCTCAGGTTCTGAACATCAAGACAGAATGGATGACAATTTTTCAATGAAAAGCATTTGTGGACTTTAAATTGCAGAGATTAATATTAATATTAATAATTTTTGTAGGTATACATTCACAGAGGATGCTGTATCTATTTCTTACTCCAGCTATGATGAATGTGGGCTGATAATAACTCACTGCTATTCCTTTCTCTAGAAAGTTACCCTGAACTTTCACACTGAGAGGCTCTGTCACCTTACCACTCTTCCAAAAGGGGAGGACTGACCCTGGCTGGAAACTGACGAGCTTAGTTATTATAAGAATCCCATAGTCCCCTTGCCTAAAGGTTGGACTAACATGTGAAATTTAGCTTCAGAGCTCCCCATGGGCTCAATCTAAAACTGTTCTCCAATGGGGGCTATATCCTTGCTAAGCCCCTCCCCCTTTCTCAATCTCCCCCCTCCCAATCTTCTTACCCTGAATCTACTTTTCCTGAGAACCATCCCTGATTAAACACAAGGGAAACTATGAAAGACTGTTACTTTTGAGGCCTTCAGTAAACCTGTGCCTTCTTTAGTTATACCCACCTACATTTACTTTGAGCTTGACCTGTTGTCTAGCTTTGATTGATACAAACCATAATACAAAGAGAGGTTAGATAGGCCTTCACACATTGGACTATGTCATCTTTGAATGTTTCTTCTTGGAACCCAGTTGTTCTGTGCAAGAAGTCCAGGCCACATGGTGTAATCAAGTGGAAAAGAAATGAAGCATCTTCAAAAGCTTCCTGTGAGCTCAGAGCAGCCAGCCAGTACCAACTACCGACCAGATGCAGGAGCCATCTTGGATTTCAAGTTGTCAAGTGACACCACAGGAAGAAAAAGTCCACCTATCTAAGCCCAGAAAACCCAGAGGATGATGAAAAATATTAAAATAGTCACTGTTTTGTATATGTGGTTCAGTTTCATTCTTCTGCTTGTGGCTGTCCAATTTTCCCAACACCATTTGTTGAAGAGACTGTCTTTTTTCCATTGGATATTCTTTCTTGCTTCACTGAAGATTAGTTGACCATGGAGTTCAAGGTCCATTTCTGAGTTCTCTATTCTGTTCCATTGATCTGTGTCTGTTTTTATGCCAGTACCATACTGTCTTGATGATTACAGCTTTGTAATACAACTTGAAATCGAGAATTGTAATGCTTCCAACTTTGGCTTTCTTTTTCAACATTACGTTGACTATTTGGAGTCTTTTCTGGGTCGAGACAAATTTTAGAATTGTTTGTTCCACTTGTATGAAAAATGTTGATGGTATTTTGATAAGGACTGCATTGAATATGTAGATTGCTTTGGGTAGCATACACATTTTAACAAATTTGTTCTTCCAATCTGTGAACATGGAATGTTTTTCCATTTCTTTGTGACTTTCTCAATTTCTTAGTGTTCTAGTGTTCTTAGTTTTCAGAGTACAGATCAACAAAAAATCCAGTCAAGATATGGGCAGAGGACATGAATAGAATTTTTTTTTTAAAGATTTTATTTATTTATTTGACAGAGAGAGAGATCACAAGTAGGCAGAGAGGCAGTCAGAGGGAGAGGAGGAAGCAGGCTCCCTGTGGAGCAGAGAGCCCGATGTGGGCCTCGATCCCAGGACCCTGGGACCATGACCTGAGCTGAAGGCAGAGGTTTTAACCCACTGAGCCACCCAGGCGCCCAGAATTTTTTTTTTTTTTTTAAGGAAGACCTACAAATGGCCAACTGACACATAAAAAATGTTCAACATCACTCAGCACCAGAGAAGTCCAAATCAAAACCACAATGAGATACCACCTCACACCACTCAGAATGGCTACAATTAACAACTCAGAAAGCAACACATGTTGGTGAAGCTGTGGAGAAAGGGGAACCCTCCTACACTGTTGGTGGGAATGCAAGCTGGTGCAGCCACTCTGGAAAACAACGTGGAGGTTCCTCAAAAAGTTAAAGATAGAACTACCTTACAACCCAGCAATTGCACTACTAAGTATTTAGCCAAAGGATACAAAGAGTAATCCAAAGAGGCACATGCACCCCGATGTTTATAGCAGCAATGTCCACAGTAGCCAAAATATGGGAAGAGCCAGATGTCCATTAACAGAAGAATGGATAAAGAAGATGGGAGATACATATTTATATATATTCTCCACCATCAAAAAGAATGAAAGCTTTCCGTTTGCACTGACATGGATGGAACTAGAGGGTATTATGCTAAAAGAAATAAGTTAATCAGAGAAAGACAATTATCAGATGATCTCACTCATTTGTGGAAATTAAGAAACAAAACATGTTCATAGGGGAAGGGAGGGAAAAATAAAATAAGATGAATTCAAAGAGGGAGACAAACCATAAGAGACTCTTAACTTTAGGAAACAAACTGAGGTTTGCTGCAAGGGAGGAAGGGGCTGGAGGGATGGGGTAACTGGGTGATGGGCCCTAAGGAGGGCACTTGAAGTAATGATCCCTGAACATTGTATACAACTGATGAATTACCATATTTTACCCTTGAAACTAACAGTACAATATATGTTAATTAAATTAAATTCAAATAAAAATTTAGAAAATAAATAAGTAAAATAAAATAGTCACTGTTTTAAGACACTAAGCTTAAGAATGATTTATTACATAGTAATAGACAACTGAAAAAGAATGCAACTTAAAAAAAATCACAAAATTTGAACAAATGGGTTCATAATGGAATATTTTCTTTATGCTGTGGTAGAACCTGTACAGTTGCTCCCCCTTTATCCTGTAATAAATCCTCCAAATGACTAAATTCTTATATATTCATCTCTTTTGCATAGGGCTAGCTAGGTGTCCTGATTTCCCTTTCCCACTATTGCTTGCCAATCAATTCACTGAGTCATGCTAGATTATGACAGTGCATTTTCTCACTTAATTTCAAAGCATCTTGGCCTGAGTCTGAAAAATGAGCAATAAGTTATATACTAGTTGCAATGTACAGTGGTTATCAAATGCATATTTCTTATAGATGGTGAGTACTAACTATTGTAGTACTGGTGTGGTCAGCTTCACTTCTAAAATGGGACTTACTGGTCACATCTTTATATTTGGTTAAACAAGAAAGGCTTGGTACTTGGAACATAAATATTTTATTTATTTATTTACTTATTTATTTATTTGAGAGAGTGAGAGAGAACATGAGAGCAGAGAAGGTCAAAGGAAGAAGCAGACTCCCCACAGAGCTGGGAGCCCGATTTGAGACTCGATCCTGTGACTCTGGGATCATGACCTGAGCTGAAGGCAGTTGCTTAAGCAAATGAGCCACCCACACACCCAGAACAAGCTATATTTTTTATTAAACTCATTTTAAATGTCTTTTCTATGCAATGTTATACCTTAACATTTTTAGGACAGTAAGTCAGTCATATGTATATTTTCTGTTTCTTGGGGAACTATTCAATACTTAAAAAAAAAAAATCATCCCAATTACATTAAGAATTCTAATGGATTTACGGATCTGCATGAAAACACATTTTAATATATAAATACATGCATATCGTCATTTATTGCTCATAAACACACATATGTATGTATGTGCATATATGTGTATACAAAAATAAATAAATATTAAGAAGCCAATAAGCATTCTTTTGCTACCTCATACAGCAATTCCTTGTTTTCTAAAGCAACCCCACCATATCTAAATATATCTAATATGTTACCTAATATAAGGGGAGCAGATATAGCCCGGAAAGCTCCAATAACATTTCTAATCTACACATCTAAACAATGAACAACAAACGATCACAGTAAAATTGTGCACAAGCATTAACTTGTACTAAACCCACTCTACTGCTTACGAACAAAGACTGCACTGTGAGATCCTTTCTGAAACAGAAGCTGAAGGAGTAAACAGGTCTTTAGACATATTTTTCCCCCAACAAAGCTTCTGTTACATTATCTTGTCAACTTGTATGAAGTTCAGATGGATCAATACTTACTTGGTGAGTTCTAAGAAACACCTGGCCCTCCAGGAGGTGACATGTTAATTACACAGATAGCATTCTTTTTCTTAATGTACACATGCTTAAATTTTAGTGCTTCTTTCGGATTCTTTAGTCTCTGTTTTAATACTTTCATGACCTTGAGGCTAAAGCCAGCCAAGGAAGCTAGGAGAATGTACTAATTTTGGAAATGTTCATATGACATTTTGGCTAAGGAAAAAGAAAATGCAACTTTCCCTTTGATCTCATTTGACCTTTTTGTATGCCTAGCTTACCACGTACATACAATGTATGTTTCTGAGTGTTAATATCGATATTTTGTGACTTAGTTCAATTTTAGAAAATACGGCAAAAGGCCATATCTAGTAGCGGACTTGCACTTCAGTGATTTCCTAAGCAGGTATGTCAGATTTGGCTAATTTACAGATCTTCAGGGCAGAGCAGTCCAGAATCAGTAACCACAACTCATCATGACAAAAATCACCTTTGGTGGGACCAGAAAGCATTTGCCTCCTCTGTCAGCAGCACCAGGCAGAGAAGGGTCCTAACCTTCAATTATTGATTAAAATGTTTTATGACAGGTATGATCGATGGATATTTTATAAATAATGCAAATATTTGTGGGTCTCCATGCACTTATTTTCACACTCACTTCCAATCTTTTTTTTTTTTTTTTCTGGTCAGAGCTAATTTTATTCCAGAAAAAAACTGTGAACACTTATTTTAAGAGGGAAATACATAATACTAAACATTTAAATAAACACTTATTTCCTTTTACATATGTAATTTACTTTTGGTTTTGAAGGTGGTTTCCACATTCCCCTCCTGTCATAGGCAACAAATGATAAAAATATAGAAATAGTGGAAAAAATAGCCATCTGTATTTTGTTCAGCATAAAGGATTTGGTCCTTTTTAAAATTTGTTCTTGTATTTATCCTTTGTTACTTTGGGAAAGTTACCTAGATGTTGTAATTATATGTTGGGTCCTTGTCCTACTTTTTTAAGATTCTTTTTAGTTCAAAAATAACCTTATTCCAAATAAAATAATTGTTTTTAAAGGGGAAAGTAACTTTCATACACTTACAAAGAATACATAGTTATGTATAATATGTACATTACTTATATAGCATAGAGACCATCTGTAATTAAGTATACATATAAAAGAGAACATAAGCCTTTTATCTACATATTTGTGTCTATGACTATTTTTCCATTTTATGTATAGAGATTTACAAACATGTAGAAATATATCTCAATCTATAATCTAAACACATATATATACATATATACATATTCATGATATCAAAAGTTGCAATGATGAATGGTAAACAAAATGTAATTTTTATTATTCTCTTCACAGATATGTGATCTCAAAGAAATATTTTAAATATACTATATTTGAATAAAAAGCTATTTTTCTTCTTAAAATAGGAATGCTTGACTCACTACTAAAGTTCAACATTATTGTTTTTGCTACTTTGAAACTTAAACTCTTCTCTACACTTAAAAATAGCAATTTCATCCACTTTTATTGTGGCTTATGAACATCAAACATCAAAGTTTCTGTGATAAAAGTAGAGACTCTGTGATGTGGCATCTTATACTGTAAGAAGAAGTGAACCTAAAAACAGAATGCTTAGTTTCTTGGATTGAGATAAAACAATGCGTAAGTTCCTTGACGGTCTCAATTAATTTAGAGCCATTGTGGCTCAACAGAATTTAAAACATATTTTTGTCTCATGACTTTTTTGTATGATTTATATTTTTTTGGCAAACATCTCTCTATTTTTTTATTCATTAAATTATTTCATTACACTATTCAACACTTAATTTCGACACATAATTCCTAAGAAGGTGGTCCTTTAAGCAAGCAGTGCCCTGACTTAATCCCACATTCCTTTTTTGACCTTGGAAATAAGAGTAAACCATTTTTTTTAAATCATATAATCCAAAGAAAATAGAATGTGAAGTTAAAACTGGTGTTTAATCATGTCAACGGTACTTTGCAAATGAAAAATTTGAAAAGCTCACTTAAACTTTCTGAGATTCAGTTTCCCAGGTTACAGAATCCCCAAATGGTGATAAGAATATACAGAACCTGTTTAAAAATGTTTCATTTGTTTATCCTTGGAAATTTCCATCGCTCCTCTGTTTCATCAGAAATAAAAGACTTTCTTTTGCCTTTTTTAAATTGGCAAATTTGTATTCTAATCTCTGGAATTCAAAGAAGTAATGGCATAGAGGATGCCACTTTTCTCTTCTAGCAACACTGCTAAAGCAAGAAGTTATAAATCGGGTTTTTTCGTGATTAATATCACTAATAATTGATGATATGTGAATTAAAGGAATGTAATTACATTAACAATGAATTAAAGCAACAATGCTCTAGGTTAGAATGAGATACATACTCATGAAAACCTAGCAAAAGCTTGTATTTATGCAACACTAATAGAAAATATTTTATCAGTAAATGTCATGGACCTTTATCTTCCCTACTGTATCCATCATGATTCTACTTCAAGGAAGCTATCCTAATAAAACAATTAAATATACAAAGATTTTATAAAATGATATTTATTAGAATATTGTTTATGACTCCCTAAATTTGGAAACACAAGTTATTGAACATAACTGGATTATTAAAATAAATTATGGTCCATCTCTATGCTACATATTTACTTGTCACCTAAAATGTTTCCCCCCCTAATAGATGCCTATGGTATAGTGTTAAGCTAAAAAAGAAGTTTCCAAGACCATATGTATATGGTCTCGGAAACTTCTTTTTTAGCTTAACACATATACATAGTTCCATATATATATGGAACTATGTGTATGTATGTATGTGTATAGAGATAGATAGATAGATAGATAGATATTGTGTATGTGTGTGTATGTATGTGTGTGTGTGTATATATATATATGGAACTAACATACCTTTGTTCTACCTTACAAAGAAGGGAAATGACCAAAACCACTCTAGGCATTGATATTTTTTCTCTATTAATACATGCTAATTCTAATGGCATTTGACATAAGAATTTCTTTCTGCTAAGCTCCATATTATACTGAAACTATATAATCTTCTATGTTTTGTTTTGTTCTGTTTTGTTTTTCACTGTGAATCATTTCCAGCCAATTCTAGACATAGTAATTCTACAAAGGTCTTCCAACCTCAACATAGAGGCACAAATGACCTTAATACTTTTCCAAAAGTCAAGTAACAGCTACTCATCCTCCAAACCAGAACAGCCACTTCTCAGGGTCGATGCCAGGTTAGTTCTCCTAATTCCAGATAATACACTGTCTGCAATCCCTTTCCCTACATAAGGGAATATGTGAATTTGAGATTTCAATGATTGCAAAGATTTTTTAAAAATATTTTATTTATTTGAGAGAGAAAGAAAGCCAGTGACAGAGCAGGAGGGGGACAGAAGGGCAGAGGGAGAAGGAGAAGCAGACTCCCCACTGATCAGGGAGCCCTACGTGGGACTCAATCCCGGGACCCCAGGATCATGACCTGAGCCCAAGGCAGATACTTAACCTATTGAGCCACCCAGGGGCCCTTGCACAGTTTTGATGAGATCTGGTCTAGGAGAAGTTGGGAGGGTCCAGTCTCACCTGTTGAAATCTTGGTCACCCCTTCTTTGTAATGCATGGGTGCTAAGACCTCCCTCACAGATGCAGGGCTTCCTTTATCCACACTTTCCTTAGATCAGTGTTTGCCAGACTGTGTTGCATATTGGAGTCATCTGAGGGTCCTGTAAAGCCTCCATCGCTTGGCTTCCACTCCCACATATTTTGATCTCATTGCCCTGGGGTGACAGTTGGGTTGATGCCCAAGGAGTTTCTAAAGTTCCCTAAGTGATGCTAGTGCACAGCAGAGTTTGAAGTTTGAAGGAGGTGTAATTAGATGTCGACCCCCAACTAACCCTACGTGATATGGAAGGCAGAAGAAAGACAGTACAAGATATCAACAAATAAGTAATTATTTAAAGCAAGAGAATTCCCGCAAAATGTTCTATTCAATTCTGCAAAGTAGAAGGGACTACTCCTTTTATGGATAATAGAAGTCTACCTGAGAGTATATATGGGAAATTGTATTTTTTTTTAATTTTTTTTTTAATTTTTAATTTTTTTTTAAAGATTTTTATTTATTTGACAGACAGATCACAAGTAGGCAGAGAGGCAGGCAGAGAGAGAGAGGAGGAAGCAGGCTTGGGAAATTGTATTTAAATTAACATAGAAAGAGGTGGTATTTTCCCGTTTCCTGCATTAAACTGTGTATAAGTGGGGCACCTCGGTGGCTCAGTCGATTAAGCATCTGCCTTCAGCTCAGGTCATGGATCTCAGGGTCCTGGAATTGAGCCCCGCATAGAGTTTCCTGCTCAGTAGAGAGCCTGCTTCTCCTTCTCCCTCCACCCCTCTTCCTGCTTGTGTACTCATTCTCTCTCTCAAATATATAAATAAAATCTTTAAAAACATAAAATAAAATGGGCATTAGTAATGTATTGAAGATGAATATTTTTTACCACCCTTCCCAATTTTTCATTACGACGAAATTGTATCTGTATTAATCTTGGATGTAGTGGTTAGTAGTTATGTTGAAATTTAATATTTACTTCTTCTTCCACCCCCTAAATATGAATATATTCCAAAACATTTGTCCTTAACCATCTTTTTCAGTTCCTTTTGCTTCAGTAACTACCTGATATAAACTTATGGCTTCAACTAAAACCAGGAATCAGATGACAACTCCAGGCTGACCTGCCTCCCAGGGTCAATTGCACACTGTCACCTGTGTGTTGGCACCCTAGCAAGTGAAGGTATTTCATTGCTAACCGATCCCATGTGACTTCCCATTTACCACATCTGACCATTCCTTTCTCTGTGATTCCCATGGCTGTTAATGACATCACCATCTTCCCAGTGACTCAGATCTTGAACATTGGCATTTCTTGGGGCTCCTCACCCTTCTCTTCCTTCTAAAATCCATCAAGTTCTTTCCATCCCCCTTCTCTGCATCTTCTCTCATCTTGCTGATATTTGCCCAGCTGGGCCAGTCACAGATCTCACATTAAACTCGAATATATGGGGCACCAAAGTAGCTCAGTCAGTTAAGAGTCTGCCTTTGACTCGGGTCATGGTCACAGAGTTCTGGGATCTAGTGTCAGGCTTCCTGCTCAGCGGGGAGCCTGCTTCTCCCTCTCCTCCCTGCTTCTCTCTTACTATCTCTGTCTCTCTCTCTCTCCCTCCAATAAATAAATAAACAAACAAACAAACAAATAAATAAAATCTTAAAAAAATAAAATAAAAAATAAACTAGAGTACACAACAAGGACACATGGACAGGAGCTGTTGCTGACCTTGGAGATCTAAAGAAGTTACAGATACAGACAGAAAATGATTATGCAATAATCATTGCAAAACTAAAAAAATTTATTTTCAGAAATTCAATTATTTCTGGGCCAACATATAAAGATGATTAAGGCATGACTTTGTCATTGGGGAAAAAGATGAAATAGACGAGCACAAAGATAAAAACAGTAATAAAATTAACAATAAGAAGAACAACAAACAGGCCTGTGCTGTACTGTACGTTCATTATGTCCTTTCATCTTGATGACAGTCCTGTGAGTTAGGATGATGAACTTAAGGTTCGGAGAATTGGCATTGATCTGTTAAAGGTTCCAGGGCTAAGTATTGAAGACGGGATTTAAATACAGGTCTTTTTTAGCACAGAAACTGCAATGTAACCATCTAAGCTGCAGGTTAGTCCATTATATATTTACTGAGTATGTATCACATGACAAGCTCTCTACCCTGCTTGGCAGACACAGCGAGAGACAAGACTATAACAACTAATCTAAGATTTTTAGTAACAAAAGGAAAGAATAGAGATTTTCCTAATTGTCCTACACAGATCATAAGAAGGCCATTTTGAGTGGTGGAGAACAGGTGCTATTTCTGAGAGAGAGAGAGAGAGAGGGACTGAGATTATTTATTCATATTTGGGAACTTGTTTACTTCTGGAAGTATTTCAGGATGTGGCTGAGCAGAGTTCACCTTTGGTTTTTGTTTGTTTTGTTTCAACTTTTTTTTTTTTTTTTTTTTTTTTTTGATGAGCCAGCCATAGTAGCAAAGGTCAAATCCTCTTCCTAATTGGCACTTCCTGATGAAATGTTTCTCTTTAAAAAAATGTAGATTTGGAACACTGATTAGAAAGTTAGGGGTTGTGGTTTCCCTTCTCTAGGCAGTTGCAAAGTTGCTGCGTGGCTTACAGTGAGTCAGCAACTAAAAGGTCCTTATTCCATTACCTTTAAAAATAGAAAAACAACAATGACTGATCTATTCCATTTCACAACAACTCAGTTCATTTGAAAAGAAAGCCTTAATAGCAAATGATCCAAAATTACAATAATATTGTAGAATATAACATGGGTGCCAAAAAAGAAAATATGATTCCCCTTGTGATACAATGTTAATCTCAAAACTGACCTCAGCGATCGAACCCATGCCATCTCCTAATTTTCACGACGAGAAATCAAGTCTACAGAAATGAAGTGACCAGCCTGGACTCACAAGCTAGTTGAGTTCACAACACATGGGCCTTCTGATGTTCAAATCAGTGTTTTTTTCCAGCATATCCCTCTCCCCCTATAAAATTTGTAAACATCTCCATAGAATCTCAAGAAACGATCACTGAAAGATGAAAATAGCAGACAAGATTCTGGGATTGATGTCGGACCATGCTTGGAAAAAAAGCCTTGCCTGTAACTGGAACTCAGAGCTATTCTCTGAAAGATAAGTGAGGTGCAGCAAGGAGGGAATCTGTCCAAAAGGGCACATTTGCAGCCCTAAACTCCCACTCAGATCATTATCAAACCATTCAGGAGGCTTTTGCTTGCTTAGGACAGAAACCATGAACTTACTAAAAAACATAACATTAGAGAAAGTCCTGGCCAGTATAGAAAACTCACCGTCTTATTTGAGAAGGATTAGACATTGCATTTTTCAAAAAAGTAGAATTACGATACTAAACATCTTATTAGACAGCATATATTTTTATTTCAATTTTCCACCCTTAGGAAAACAAAATCTGAATCAATATGGGCTGTGAAGCATTTTGAGGCTTTATTTATTCTTATGCAACAAGCCTTCGTTTCTTTTGTTTTCTTTTCCACATCTGTTACACTTTAAAAAAATAATTCTTTCTGGTAGCTGTTGCCCATAGTTAGGTAGTGGTCAACTAGTATGAGATTAAAATCTAAAAATGTATGACAAAGCTGACATTTTCCCAACATTCTGGCTAAGCCTGTTATGTCTTTTCTCTTCCTCTTCATTGATTTCAACAACTTGTATTTTATTTTAAGAAAAATTAATCAACCCTCTAAATCATTCTAATTTCTGTCGTTAAATTCACAAAGTTCGATGTTTAAAAAACTGAGGAACTATTTTGATGGTTTATTGTGTACAGGTATGACTAAAGTATATGGAGTGTTGTTTCCTTTCTAATTATTAACTTTCTAATAATAGTTACATTTGGGGCTTACATGTGTCGAAGTGCTTTCATGTGCAATATCCTGTAATTTAGAATCTTCTGTCAGCATTTCTGAACCATTTTTCTCAGCCTCCAATCTGTCTTTCAACTAATCTGGTCTTTGTCTAGCATCTGACTCATCTGCTTTCTGAATTCTTTTGTGAGGTTTCACTGTAAGTTAGGAAATCGTGTGGTGTATGTGTGATGCCCTGTTTACCAACATTTTTATGCAAGCAGATTAATTTAAATTCTGGGCTATTGTGAAAAGGATGACACGAGTTTCTCCTTTTCTTAAGGTTTTCAATATTTAAAGAAAAATAGGAGATGTTACCTAATGACAAAAAGAAAAAGAAATTTAATCCTCGATACTGCTTTTTGTTCAATTGGAAAAAGTGCCTCCAGCAAAAATTTGATAATATTTTGTTTGAAATAAAATTCAGTACTTATGCAAATATGGGTGCTTAAATTTAAATTAACACCTGCAGTTGTGAAACTCCTAATGAAAATGTATTTTTTTTTAATTTTGAAATTTTATTAATCTTTGTTCCCTCTGTCCCACTGCTCCCATAATCACCTTCCTTTGAAAAGTGAGGATGGACAGTTGACATATATTTTAGAAAACCCTGTGTTTTCTTAGCTCTGCTCAGGTCCTGTGGTCTTTGAAGTGATTTTCAGTGTTCTCTTACTAGTGTAAAAGTTTGGTCTCCTGTTAAATTGCCACCTGTGCTAAGGAGACTAATCCATTAGGGTCGACAGCTTTAAGAAGGTGCCATGGTGCCTGGGGCAATCTCTTGAGTTTCAGTTATAGCAGATGAGTTTGGGATGGTCCTTGTTACAGAAATTAGACGGATCAGGAAGTAAACAGAGGCGCCTTTCATCTGACCCAGCTCCGGGACCAGAGGGTGGGGCATGGGGGGGAATTCCTCTTCTAATTACTTTACGGGTCAGCTCCCTGAATCCGATGTCAACGTTTGATACTCCTAATCTTAAGGGAAATTTTTGAAAAAGAGAAAGGAAAAAAAAAAAATTATAAGCTATTGAAGGTGTCAATTTTTTTTTTTTTTCCTTCTGAAAATGTCGCACCTTCTTGGATTTACGATAGTGCTGCCCTCCCTGTGGCTTCCGTCCCTGTCCTTCCTCCAAGAAGGAGGAAATGCAGACGCAGCCCTCCTGACCTGAAAACCCTCCCCTGCATTTCAAGAGTGCACCCCTTTCTTTATCAGTTTATTTACTTTAGATTTTTATACCGAATTTCCTTGCACTTGATGACTCCGGGCAAGGTTCAGCTGCTTTGTTGCATGTTGGTAACATCTTCTTGAGTTGACCTCTTGAAATTTCAGCCACGTGGAACAGCTGTCTGAGTCCTTGCTGAGCACAATGTGAACTGCATGCAATCCGGTGTCTAGGGCCTGCCTGTGACGACGAGCATCAAGAAAACTAGGAAAACAGCAAAATGCGCGGACTTGCTTGAGATAAAAGAAGAATTCAAGGATCGGTTCAGGGAGAGAACCCCCAACTTCCAGTTTCTTATTTGCTCTAATATTAATTATACGTTTACTTCTTTGCAATCAATGGTTATTTATTTATTTATTTATTTATTTATTTATGTTTAGGACAGAGATTCACTACCTTTTTTAACCACACCAACAGTAAACTACCTTTTTGTTCCATCTTAAAAGACCAAAATCCCTATTTCTATATAGGCCATAGTTTCCTTGAAGAAAATGTAAAAATTTCAGAGGGCAGTAAAAAAAGACACATTTTAATGTGCCCAAATACAGTTTTATGATCATCTTTTCTAAACAGATGTATGTACCTGTTTCCAAAATGGAATAATAGGTACATGCTGTATTAAAGCCACATTTTCACTTAGCAATAACAAGAACGTTTAAATGGTCAATAATGACCCAATGTACAATACCTCTGCCATAATATTGCACACACTGTCTATTGTGCAATTTCCTCAAAGTGAAAGATAAGCTAGTTGCTATGCTTGTCTTTCACATAACTCAAAAAGTAGAGAAAAGATGATGGCAATGATTAAAAGTTCTTTTTTTTTTTTTTGGTAGTGTACTTTCTAAAATGTATATTTAATTCCGTATGTTCATTTTTCCTGTGCCTTTTTCAGACATGATACTTTTTTGCTATTTCATACTAATGAGACTGATTAGGAAAGGTAAAACACTCTGAATGAGAATAAATATTGGCTTCCAATAGCAAAATGACCTCAAAGATTATTTTTCTGACTCAATGTAATAGAGCTCTTGTTTTTTAACCAATCCAATAGGATTGGTTAATTTTTTTTTTTCAGTGAGAAGTGTGAACCTGAAGAATGAAATCTTACTTCTTAGACAGTTTAGCTTTTACACATTAAAATTAAAAAATTTTCATGCTGCAAGATAGTTATTTCAAAAGAAAAGCAGCTATTTCAGAAACAGTAGAATTTTTTTTAGTCCAAAATCCCTCGAAAGGCTAAAGGCCCTTCAAGAAATTGACCCCTGTATTCTTTAAAGGATTATTTCTTACAAACTCCACCTGCGTGATTTGCCAAATGGATGAAACTATTTTGTCCAGTTGGAAGTCAATGTTCAGTCAATTCATGGACCTACACCACTGCCCTCAAGCCCCGAACCCAGATGCCAGTTACAAGCCCCACACTTTTTCCTGTGCCTCTGACCTACCGGCTCAGGACTGGAGATTCCAATGACCTCTTCCTTAGGTTCTTTTAATTTGCTAGAAAGGCTCAAAGAACCCAGTGAAACACTTACTTAACATTTACCAGTTTATTAAAGGATGTGATAAAGGATCTGAATCAACAGCCAGATGATGAGATGCATAGGGTAAGTTATGGGAAGAAGGTGTGAAGCTTTCATGCTCCCTCTCAGCCCACCACTCTCCCCATCTCTATATTTAACCAATGGGGAAGCTCTTTGAATCCAGTCTTTTTGTTTTTTGTGTGAAGGCTTCATTGCGTCATGATTGACTGAGTCTTTGGCCCTTGGTTGACTCAATCTCCAGTCCCTCTACCTTCCATGGAGATCAGGGTGTGAGGCTGAAAGTCCCAAACCTCTGATCACATTTTGGTCTTCTTGGCTACTTCCCTTCCTTTCCCTTCCCTTCCCTTCCTGTCCCTTGGGTAGGGTCCCTTCCCTTCCCTTCCTTTGGGTAGGGTCCAAAAGTCACCTTTTAATAAATGAAACAAAAGACACTTTTAATCACTCTCAACATTTAGGATATTCCAAGGGTTTGGGGAGCTGGGAGACAGGAACTGTGGACAAAGGCCAAATATATATGAGAAATATATATATGAAATTGACCAATATGTTTCTTATAAATCACAATATTGAACTGAGTTGTATAAATGCCCAGCTATAGACCACACACACTCATACAGACACACATGTCCAGACACATGCATACTCATAGAAAATAGAACTGAAGAAGAAGAAACTGAAGAACTGAAGAAGCAAAACCAAGAATTTGCAGTGGTTTTCTGCTGATAATGGAAATATTAGAACTCTTTCATTTGTTCTTTTCTTTTGCTCACTTATATTTGATATTTCTTTGAAAGTCCAATTTTGCGGTGTGGTAAAAAAATACTCCATCTTAAGTACATTACCAATGCACATTTTAAAGTAGCTAATGGTGTACTATCACCTTTTTCTATTTTAATTTTCATCAGTGTAATGGAAATAATTGATAGGATCAGCTAGAGAAAATAAGCAATTACTTAATGGAGTAAATTGTTTTTCTTTATATTTGTGTAAGGCTGGGCTAAGATGGTATGGGGGATAATAGAGAAAACACAGTAATCTTAATGAAAACTGATCACTCCGGAAAAGTTCATTTGTTCTAGGATGCCATTAACTTCTCCCGTATGTAAGGCATAGCATGTCTCTGGTATTTTTTCCATCCATTTTTAGAAGGTAATCAATCTAGCTATAAAAAATGAGCCTTCACTGTATCATAAATAGAATCCAAAAATATTCCCCAATCGAGAGAGACAGGGTAGTAGATCTTAGGGGGAAAATATCTCTCTATGTGTATACAGTTTAACAACACCCAATCCAAACAGGATTCTTCTATATTGCTAATTTCCTTCACTGGTTGAAATGAGATTTGGTGTCAGCATTCTCAGAATTTAATAATGAATGAATATTGTTATTTTATTCCTGGAAAGATTATGCATTCACTTTAACAGAGAAACATTTATTCTCTTTGATTATGACGGTCCTCATCAATTTTTCATTTATCTCATAAGTGCTCATGATAAGGATAATGAAGTCGAGATGGGCAATTCATCAGTTTCTGATAAAGATTTGTTGAGGACTTCTATTATTCTAGAAACTCATCCTCATTTATCCAGTGCAACACTAATATTAATCCCTTTCTTTGCCTTAAATTTTTCTTCCCCTTTTAGAGATTGATAAATGGGATAATGTACATAAAAGTGCTTCGTAAACTCCGAAGTGCTACACAAATGTAAGGTATTATTATTTAAAATTATGATGTATGCTTAGCGTACAGAATGGTGCTTTTTGCTTAATAATGATGTCTCCTTCTTCTCAGTTGCTTGGAGGATCAGCTGAAATGGCTCATTGATTGGTAAATTAATGCCAGTCTTCCTTTCGTATAGGTTTCTGAAACAATCATTATTCCTGTCTCGAGGATTTCATGTGATACAGAAAGGATAGACACAGCTTTTTAACATTTCATGACACTACTCTCCCAGATGAAAGGGCACTTCTCTTAGACGTGCTTCTACCACCCCCCCCCGCCTTGTGTACTACTCTCCTCTTTTAATCCTTCTGACGTTGATGGGCATTGAAACACTACACATTCCTGCCACTGAAGGAAACATCTTATGGAGCCCTGATCCCTAAGACTATCTTGCTGTTCTCTTTCAATCTCTCACTCTTTTTTTTTTTTTTTAAATCAGAGCATATTTTAGTATGAAAAGGAAATAAAGTCTCCTGGACTTGATTATTTTTTTCCCCCATACTCTAAAGTGTCCTTCTCTTTACGGCCCTAAGATACAAATAAATCGATTTGTATTCTAAAAATCTTCAGTAGTATCCCACAGAATCGCCTCTAAAACGGGTCATTTTTGCCACAATTTTTGAAGTTTGGGTTACCCATTCTAATTTCTCTGCAAAAGTCATTCTCAGCCTGGCTTTTATCATCTATGTGTGTGTTCTGAGCCCTTTGCAATTATGCCAGTAATGTGAAACAATACTGGGGGAGGGGGGGAGAGGAGGGGTGCTTAAACGAAGAACTTACTGTGTTAGGACAATGTTTATCAGACAAGACATCTTATAGAATGGATTCTGTGAAGTGAATAACAGCAGCGTTCAGCCTCTTGTCTATTGTCAGCTTAGTTTTAGGCTAAAGAAAAGCCAGTAGCAAAATAAGAACCTGGTGTCTGCCAGAAAAGGTT
The DNA here is from genome assembly GCF_010015895.1 of Lontra canadensis. Lineage (NCBI taxonomy): Eukaryota > Metazoa > Chordata > Mammalia > Carnivora > Mustelidae > Lontra > Lontra canadensis. The sequence goes on from NW_022631015.1 coordinate 9,028,324, forward strand.
GCACTGTTCCTTGTAAGTTTAACAGAGTGGGTTCAAGTCAGAGGTTCTATGTAAGACCATCTCACTTCTGAAAAAGTAAATAATTAAAGACCCTTTAAAGACACCCTACATCATCAGAATATGATTGTCCTATAGTGTTTGCTTATTAAGTGTGTTGAGATTTTACAGTACTTGAGCTCTGCTAACTAGTATTTCAGCACTTGAAACTATGCCACAAATTATAAAATGTTAGGAACTACAGCTCTATAGGAGTAGCAAACTTTAATCCCAGCCCACAAAAAGAGACGTAGTAAAGGAAGAAATCTTATGCAATGGTCCTGTTTCATAGACTGAGTAAAGCCTTCTAATGAAATGTCACTTGTGGGGCGCCTGGGTGGCTCAGTGGGTTAAAGCCTCTGCCTTCAGCTCAGGTCATGATCCCGGGGGTCCTGGGATCAAGCCCTGCATCAGGCTCTCTGCTCAGTGGGGAGCCTGCTCCCCCCACTTCCCTCTGCCTGCCTCTCTGCCTACTTGTGATCTCTGTCTGTCAAATAAATAAATAAAATCTTAAAAAAAAAAAAAAAACAAATGTCACTTGTAACATTTGTTCATTCCATTGGCTTTAGTTGGTGTCTTAGGACTTACATTTTCTACAAGTAATTTATTTCAAAAGTTGAAACTCAAAGCCAATACTACCCACCAGCTCTCGAAAAGAGTTTTATTTTTCCAATGTATTTAAACACTTGTTAAAAAAACATTTGATTCATTCCGAGCCACTCTAAAATTTGGCACATTTTGTATTTTCTTGGCACATATATTTCCAAGAGGAGGAAAGGAGAATTTCATTTTTGTGAAAAAGAAAGCAAGTTTATCTTTGGAATGATGGAGTTGTGGGAGCATGTATAGTTTGAGATGGTGTGGGATCACGGCTGAAAGGTCCTACTGAAACCAAAGAAAACTTCAGCAACCTGGCTCAGGAATACATAATCAGATTGTGAATTTCAGTGGACTTACAGACCACAGATCTCAATGCACTAATATATGTATGGATTATTTAAGATATGTGGCATAAGTTGCTGAAGAAATCTACCTCAAAGTCTCAGTGGCCTAACACCATAAACATATGTCCTCTTTATGTTGATTGCAATAGTCTTCTTGGATTCTAGGAGACCTTTCTCACATTACTTTAGCCACTGAGGCTCATTCTAATTTGTGGCTTTGTCACTGTTTGGACTTGGGAGTTCTTTGCTGTTCTCTGTGGCCAGTTGACAAATGGAAAAAGAGGAAGAGCCTGGGGAATTGTAGAAGATATTCTCGGTGCTATCTGGAAGTGAGATACTGAGTTCATTCCATTGGGAAATCTCAGTGACATGGCCACATACAGAAGAAGCAGGAGGGATACTGGAAAATGTGCAGCTTGGCCAAGAGGCTGGTTCACAGCAACACACTAATACCGAAAAGGCAGCGTTTCTCTTTTGCAGATAACCAGCCACCTCTGACTCAGCAAAGCTCTATGGTTTTTCCCCAGCAGCACAAGAAAGTCCAAGTATAAGAGTGGAAAATGTGTCTAGTGATTCATTTGCATGTGAAATGTTTTTTTGTTTGTTTTGTTTTGTTTTTTTCCAAGAAAGTATGGTGGAAGAGCAATGACAACAAGTAAGAGGTTTAAGTAGTAATAGCTAAGTCCTGAGGCATTGAGGAAAGAAATTAATCCATGAAAAGTCAATATACTTGAACAAAAAACCCGATCACATTGAGGTTGGAAAAGTGTAGACAGGGAGGGAGAAAGCTGGAACAGATGAAATGATTTATTCATCGAGTGTGTTCTTGGAGTTTAGATTGAGAGTTGGACTGAAAAAAATTAAAAACCTGCAGGTGAGGATACAGAAGTTAGTAGTAGCAGGAGAGTGGAAAGATAATGGTAATTGAGGGAAAAAAAGACTGCCAGTCTAAGGTGTCTGGTAATGCATGTGAATTTTATTCCCAGGATAGGAGATGTGATAGATTAATAATAAAAATATTCTTTGTTCTTTATACCCTCAGTCTTGCCCTTTGCTCTTTCCTTTGTGAGTGTGGCATTCTGCCCACATCTCAATGCTGGGCTGGGCTACCTTACTAGTTTTGTTGGAAAATATGACACAAAGCAGAAGCTGAAAGAGAACTTGTGATCTATACTTTCTCTTTTCACATCTCCTGCCTTTGTCCTGCAAATATGCTTAGACTAGCTTGCTGATCCGGTGAGACATTCTGAGCAGAGCTGAGTTGTGGAGTTGAACCTGCTGAGGTCACTGGAGACCAACCAATAGCACGAAGAGCTCCATCAAGTTCAGTAGACCAGTCAAGGCTACCCCACTGTCTCCAGAGGAGTGAAGAGTAAATGCTTATTTTTATACAGCATTGAAGTGCTGTAATTGTGCAACATTATGGTGACAGTAAATAACTTAAAGAAGACAACTGCTACAAAGGAACTCCATAGAGAACATGAGATAGGGATATGGAAGCCCAAGTAGATGACAACATCTTTTCAAACGCTTGCTGCAAATAATATTCACTTAACGCATTGGCCAGGTTAATTGAAACCCATTTCTTCTGCTTCCACCAGCTCCATTCTAGGCTTACCTCACATTTTTGTATCATACTTGCTAATGTCAGTGACTTTTGTTATTGCAATTACGTACTTTAAGTATCACATAAATACAAGACACACGAAACATGTAACTGCTAGTCACCCATTCTGAATGCTTAGAATGCCTTTGCCATCCTGTATTTTTCTCTTTGAAGGATGGAGCTTTGTAATTTGGAATATTTTAATCAGAGACTTTGTTTTCAATTCAAAGACTTACAGGGGTTATTTCTGAAAGATGAAGGATGCATGTTTTCCAGATTTTGACCATATTTTAAACTTTTTTTTCAATACATTTATTTGTTTATCCAAAGCCATATTGAGGTATAATTTATATGCCAAAAAATTGATACATTCTAAGTGTTCAGTTGAATGGTTCCCAGCAAATTTAGAAAGTCGTGCAACCATTATCACATCTAGTTTTAGTATATTTCTATCACCTCACAAGTTCCCTTATGCCCTTTCTGTCAATCTATGCACTACCCACAACCAAGTCCCTGGTCACTGCTGATCCGTTATCTGTCACTGCAACTTTGAGTTTTCTGGACATTTCATATGAATGGAATCATGCATTCTGTGTTCTTTTGCATCTGCCATCTTTAATTTAGCATAATATTTTTGAGGTTCATTCATGTTTTAACATGTAATATAATTGTGATATATTGAGTTTTCATTTTCATTTAGTTCATATACTTTCTAATTTTTCTTGTTGTTTCTTCTTTGATGTATGGATTACTTAGAAGTATAGTGTCTAATTTCTTTTTTTTAAGACTTTATTTATTCACAGAAAATTTATTTATTGACAAGCAAAGGAACAGGAGAGGGAGAAGCAGACTCCCTGTTGAGCAGGGAGCCTAATGTGGGACTTGATCCCAGGACCCTGAGCCAAAGGCAGATGCTTAACCAACCGAACCACCCAAGCACCTCTACTGTCTAATTTCTAAATATGAAAGGATTTCCCAAATTTCTTTCTGTTGTTCATTTCTAATTCTGTTTCATTGTTGTTGGAGAACATACTCTGAATGAATGATTTTAATTCACTTTAAATCTATTGAGAGTTGCAGTATAACCTAGCATTTCATCTAGTTTAGAGATTACTCTGTGTATGTTTATTCACTTTAAATCTATTGAGAGTTGCATTTAATCTAGCATTTCATCTAGTTTAGAGATTACTCTGTGTATGATTACTCTGTGCATTATAACCTAGCATTTCAGCTAGTTTAGAGATTACTCTGTGTATGTTTAAAAAAAAAAAAAAAGTAGAGGCACCTGGTAGCTTAGTAGGTTAAGCATCTGCCTTTGGCTCAGGTCATGATCTTGGGGTCCTGGGACCTAGCCCCACGTCAGTCTTCCTACTCAGTGGGTCTTCTCCCTCTCCCTCTGCTTCTGCCTCTCCCTTTTCTTCTCCCCTGGCTTCCCTACTCAGTGGGGCGTCTGCTTCTCCCTCTCTCTCTTCTTCTCCATTGGCTTGTGCTCTCTCTCTGTCAAATAAATAAAATTTTTAAAAGAAAGAAATAAACAAATAAAAAATTTTAAAAAGTGTATTCCGCTGTTCCCAGGTATAACATTCTGTAACTATGAGTCAGGTCACAGTGGTTGACAGTGATAGTTAACTGTGCCATTTTCTGTCTCTATATATCAGATATTAAGAATAAGATATTGAACTCTGATTCTAACAGTTACACTGTTGATTTCACTTTCCTTTCCTGTCAGTTTTTGCTTCAAGTATTTTGGATGTTCTTCTTTCAGGTGTATATACATTTATATACGTGTATATTATATCTTCCTAATGTAATACAATAATAATACATAATGTTTATTATCTTAGTCCATTGTTTTTCTGGTATTAATATAGATACTCCAGCTATCTTTTGCTACTATTTACATGGCATATATTTTCCTGTTGTTTTACATTCAACCTCTTTGTGTCCCTGATTCTAATGTGTTTTTCCTATGGAGTGTTGGATCTGGACTTTTTTTTCTTTTTAATTTTATTTTTTATAAACATATATTGGATTTTTTTTTTGATCCAGTCTTACAATATGCGCTTTTTGCTTAGAATGCTTTGTTCACTCACATGCAATATGATTATTGATATAGCTAATCTTTTTTGCTAATTTGCATTTCTTTTCTATATGTCTGAATTTTGTTCCTCTTGTACTGCCTTCTTTTATGTTAAAAATGTATTATTTTGTGTGTGTACAGTTTTTTTTTTTTTTAGTTTTTATAATAGTTGCTATAGAGAGTACGATATACCCTTTAACTTTTGTAATACTCTACTCTAGGTTAACAATGACCCTATTCCATTAAATTATAGCAAATTTGCTCCAGTATGGTTCTTTTCCTTCCCATTTCTTGTAGCTCTGATTGCTATATATATTGGATGTGTTTATGTTATAAAGCTGTAAATGTAGTGCCAAAATTATTGTTTATGATTTTAAAAGAAATTTTTAAATGAACAAAGATAGTTACATATTCTCTTTTATTTACCCACGTATTTTCCATTACCAGGGCTCTTTATGTCTTCCTCTTAATTCAAATTACCATTTGGTGTGGTTCTTTTTCAGTCTGTAGGTCTTTCTTCACTATTTCTTCTAGAGAAGTTCTGCTACTAATCAATTCAGTCATGGCTTATCTAGGAATACCTTTATTTTTCCTTCATTTTTGAGGGACAATTTTATTGGACATAGAGTTTTTGGTGGACATAGAGTTTTGTTTTTTTTGTTTTGTTTTGTCTTGTTTTTAAGACTTACATTTTGCCATTCCACTACCTTCAGTCCCCCGTTGTTGTTGATAAAAAGTCAACTTTTATTTATATTGTTGATCCGCAGTCAGTTTTTCTTCTGATACTTGTAAGATTTTCTCCTTTTTCCTGGTTTTTCAACAGTTTAACCACGATGTAGTAGGTGTGGGTCTCTTTGACTTTATCCTGTTTGGTTTATTGGGCTTCTTGAATTTGTATAGTAATTTTTTCATCTAGTAGCTTATAACTCCCAATTCGAAGTTGGAAGTTAGAAACATTTATTCTTTCATTGCTTTTTCCTTCTTCTTTCTCCCTTTCTTTGGTAGGCTGATAGTTGTCTTATAAGTCTCTGATTTTCTTTTCATTTTCCTTCAGTCCTTTTCCTCTCTGATTTTCATTTTGGATAATTTCTACTGTTCTATCTGTAGGCTCACCTGTTCTTGCTCCTGCCATGTCAAACTTGCCATTGAGCTCATATAAATTTTTCCTTTCAATTATTGTACTTTTTAACTCCAGAATGTTCTAGCAGTCCTTTTAAGAGTTTCCATTTTTTATTGTGACCTCTATTTGTTGATTCATCATCATCATATTTTTCTTTAATTTTTTGAATATGCATACATGTCATGGCTCTTTTATAGACTTCTCTACTAAAACCAACATCTTTATCCCTTCTTAGTTTTACTACTTGTTTTTTTTTTTTTTTTTTTTTTTTTCTGTGTGTGGCTCAGACTTTTCTGCTGTTTGGATGTTATTTTGGCTGAAAACACTGAAATATTAGGTAATTTAGATAGCAACTCTGGATTCTGGTCATTTTCTCAGATGGGCTGTTATTATCTCCATTTTGTTTTTATTATTTAATAACTCTCCTGGACTACATTTGTGTTCTTATTCTCCCCCCTTCAGTGTGTGGTCACTGTGTCTCTGTTTAGTTTTTATTATTATTTTTAAATTATCATTATTTTTATGTTTTAGTCTTACATCCTAAGGATCACACCTGTGCCTGCATAGTGTAGTGGTTAGGCATTCATTTAGCCAGATTTTGTCCTCAAATACCTCAAACCAATCAGGCTTGCATCCTTTCTTGACAGATTTGTGTGTGATTCAGGGAGTGCACTGAGATATCATTCAGACTCTGAGTTAGCCATACAGGTGCAGACAACTTACCTAGTCGTTCTGTGCTTCTCTGATGTGTAAGGTGTTCTGGTTAAATGCCTGGCTAGTACATCATTCTGCTGCTCATCCCAGCATAACTTTACCTTCTCCTTTACTCTTCTTGTTCCCTACTGAGTTTTCTGCTTTCATTGACAATGCCCTCCCACCCCCCGTGCAGGATTTTTGCCCTGTGCCAAATCAGATTAGCCTCCTCTGGCAATAAAACATCTCATTTTTACAACCAGCCCTGCCTTCACACCACTACAGACTTAACTGGACTGGGAAAAGAGGAAAATGGGACTTTCCCTGGCAAGAATATCCTGGTAAAAATAGACTTTATTGTTTGTACCTGGAACTCAAGGGTTTTTCATGAATAAACATTTCTCTATTCATTGTGTACTTTGGGCCATTTTCTAGAGCTGTGATGTGGTTGTTTTTGACAATATTGTCCAATTTCAGATTTGTTTAGGGTGGAGGGGAATTGCCAACATTTCTTCACATTCGAAGACCCTGGTCTTGGCCACATTTTAAGACAAACTGACCTTGAACCTTCTATATACAGAACATTACAAACTTGCTAGTGATAACATTCAACGTGATACCTATCTGACATCCGACTTTATACCCTCTTTCTGCTTGTTATCATATAATGGGACTATTATTTCATATATTTGAAATAACCAATGACTGAGTGATTATTTGAATCAGAGATTTCTAGTGCTACAAAGACTATAAAATATATCCCTACCCACCTTGATAGAGTCACAGTGGTCTAGACTCTGTATCAATATTTAAGTCAGATCACTATTAATCAAAAATCAATTCCTTAGATTTTTTTTTTTTTTTGCATTTTTTGATGCTCTCTGGAGAAAGGTACTGGGCCATCACCATCTTTCCAGCAGTGACCAAAAAATGGAGGTATGTTGCAAGGCATTGACAGCTGACTGGTGAAAAAACTTATTGTGAATGGAACACATCTTTCAAATTCTGATAGAGTCCTTGCTCTAAAAATATTCCTGTGATTGAAAGTAGTAGCTCTGGAGGTGCCCCGGTGGCTCAGTTGGTTAGGTGTCTGCCTTTGGCTCAAGTCCTGAGATCAAACCCCCATCTTCAGGCTCCCTGCTCAGTGAGGAGTCTGCTTCTCCCTCTCCCTTTGTCCCCTACCCCTGCTCATGCTCTCAGTCTCTCTCAAATAAATAAATAATTTATTTAAAAAATTAGTAGCTCTTATCTTGGGCAAATGGGAGATGATGAAGATACTATTTCAGAATCTATAAGATAGATAATGAGGGAAATAACCTGAAACACAATTCTGGACCAAATCTCTTACAGCCCTGTGGGAATTAAAATAGGCTTGTGGGTTTTTTGGGGTTTTTTGTTTTTGTTTTTGTTTTGTTTTGTTTTGTTTTGTTTTTTAAGGCTGTGAATAAACAGAGAGTAAAGATTGACTGAGTGTTATGAAAAAAATTGGACTGCGGAACCTCACAAGAGAAGAGGTTGTTTCACAGGTGGTTAGGAGACATTACCTTTTGACCTTGTGGCATGGAAAGGTGGGGCCTGTGAGAACCAGGAGCCTCTCTGCTCTCAGTAAAATGCTCAACTATAAGTTTTCTGAATTTCTTTAAGGCAGAGGAGGACTTTTATGTGAAGCACAGAAGGATAGAGGTGCTTGTTGACAGATGGTGGCTCCAGAGGACATTGTCAGACATGATAGAGCAAGGAATATTGGCAGAAAAACCAGAGGAGAGGTGAGAATTCTCCAAACAATAATATAAACTGAGGGCCTGACATTTGGGAATGAGGGTAAAACAACAACAACAACAAATTTCTCCTATCCACAACTGAGGACACATAATTAAAGGGAAAAAAAGCCAGTGTTTACTTAAATGCTAAGTGTACCTTTAAGGGAATTAGCAGATAGCTACAAATTAGTAACTAACCTTGTCATCATTATCATTGTATTCTTATTATATTAAGTGAATCACTGTTTGGGAGTATTAAAAAAAACCCCAGTGTGACTAAAAAAGTGTACTTCCATGTTTCAAGGTATATCGTTAATGTGGAAACACAAATGTATACCGGGAGAGGCTCCCTTCTAAGGCGATACCTCTCTACCACCTGTCTAACAATTCATTGTAGCCCTGGGGCATTTTTTGGAGTCAGCTATTTGTAGTAAAAGGGAACTAATGAATAGTGCAAATGCCACTAAAAAAAAAAAAATTAGAGTGTCTTTATCAGAAGGCACAGATGTTAACTTATCAGATGCGAGGAAAAGAAACTCTTGCTAATTGGATCCTATTCTCCCTCTGTCAGTTTCATTTAAAGAGACATTTAAATGTACACAGCTGGAATTTGGAAGTTCTCCTTAAACAAGACTACATAAAACCAAGCTGGTTTAGCGTACTTCTGTGTCTACTTCCTGTTTCTTTTTCTTTTTTTTTTTTTTTTTTTTTTTCCTAGTTTGGCTCATATGTTGGCAGGAAGATGCTAGTAACACTGGAGTAAGATATTAAGCAAACAGAAAAAAAATTTCCAAGAGATAGGAAGGCATAAAGAAGTGACAGCAAGAATGTTAAGTTGTTGAATTTCCAATCTCAAACTGACTCAAACTAGGCAAGGTGTATTTCCAACCCAATCTCAATTTGCAACTGATTTTAAAAGATTCGTAAGACTTCAGAGTGGAAAGTGACATTAGATACTCTTTAGCCCAACTATTCATTTCATAAACTAGAAAGCTGAAGCTCAGAGAGACGAAATGGCCAGATGAAAGTCATAAAGTCCTATCCATGACAGGCCCTCCCGAAGATCAAGCTTCCCTGAATCTCAAGTTAGTTCTGCTTTCAACATGTCATCTTTGCTTACTTTCAAATCACATGACATTAAGATGTTACGATTCTGATACAAATTCATGTGTGTGTGTGGGAGGGTCCCACCAGCAAGCAACTCTTCAACACCAGTGGGTATCCTAGAACTCAATTCAGGCTACCTGAAGCTAGCCTCAGATCCCATGGGTTAAGGACGTGGTCCCACAAAGCTTAAGCAAAACTCCACAAAGCTTATTATTGGCCTTTAAATAAAAGCATTACAAAATTCTACACGCAGGTCATGTGTATCCCATATACTTCTCTGTCTCTATACTGGAGTGAGAGATGAAAACAAAATCAAATTAAATGAGACATGCTTTTTAGGTGAAAACAGAGAAATTGTAGGAATTCTCCATTCAGTCACACACACATTACCGTAAGTGACTTTGTTGCTCTGCTTCCCTAAATCAAATAACCTATGGTTAGCTCTGTTGACTTGATTGCACTCAATATGCCGTATATCATACCAGACTCTTCAGGGATACAGGTAAGTATGACAGGAGGTTTTCAAAGTGTTTTGTGCCAAATCTACAATTTATTTCACATTTTCTTTGGCAAACTCTGATTTCCCTGCTCTGACCACATATATAGAACATAAATTTCATGACAGGAGGTCAACCTAGCACAGTGCCTAGGAAAGTATCTGACACACAGGAGTTGCTGCCTCCTTCCTTGGATTCATGTTCTCCAGTTTTCATGTTCATTTTGTGATTTAAAAACATTGTGTTTAGGGTGCCTGTGTCGTTCAGTGGGTTAAGCCTCTGGCTCTAGGTCAGGTCATGATCTGGGATCGAGCCCCACATTCAGCTCTCTGCTCAACAAGGAGACTGCTTCCCCTTCTTTCTCTCTGCCTGCCTCTCTGCCTACTTGTAATCTCTCTCTCTGTCAACTAAATAAATAAAATCTTAAAAAAAAAAAAACGTGTTCACCGTATGTGGTATGCACATGTTCATTTTTGGGACAGTCATCTTAATCCCTTTGCTCTTGTTATTTATTTTATTTTATTTTTTAAACTATTTTGTGTCAAACAGGACCTTATCAAAAAAATATGCTAAGAAAAATTTGAAATTAAAAGCCAACCCTCTTAGTGAAAAAAAAAAAAAAAGTTTGCTCCAACAATAAAGAACTCAACTTCCAACAATTTTAAGACCTAGTGATTCAATAAATACTAAGCGGCTAGAACTCAGACAGAATCCTCAGAAGTACCAGTCTTCTTTAATAACCTCAGTGATGATGCACAGATGACTAATGGAAATAACTACTTCCACATCTCCAGAGATCTAAATGTGGACCTGGCTCAGTAGCTGGACAAATAAATCAGGAAAAACAAAAAAGCAGACTCGGGTTTTGTTACGCTTATGAGAACAGTGGCCACTGAGGGGGATGGCTTCTGTGTCGAATGTGGAGAAACTGGATTCCTGGCCAGCCTGGAGATGAGAAGCATACGACAGTTTTCTAGAGCAGTCAGTAAATTCCCATGGTGATACAAAAGCTGGAAAGTATTCTGAACTGAATTGTTTAGGGCTTTCAGCAGTTTCAAATCAAGGTGTTAAATATGGAATTCACTGCCTCCTTGGGTAGACTCTGCAGCCTAAAGAACGCCGTTCGACTTCCCTCCATCAGCTTTAGTGAGATATTATTGACAAATAAAATATGTAAGTAAGGTGTACAGTAGGATGATTAGGCACATGTATCTGTTACAAAATGATAATCAAAGTAAGTAATTAACAACTTCATCTCTTTACATAATTTGTGTGTGTGTGTGTGTGTGTGTGTGTGTGTGTACTGAAGACATTCACGATTACTCTCTTAACTCTCCAATATAGGTATATTTTGTTCATATTGCAGGTTTGGTTCTAGATCACTGCAATAAAGCAAGAGATAAAATAAATCAAGTCAAATAATTTTTGTGGTTTTCCAGTGCCTATAGAAGTTATGTTTACACTGTATTGTAATCTAGGTAATCTACTAAATGTGCAATAGAGTTATGTCTATTTTTTTAATTTGTTTGACACAGAGAGAGAGAGAGATCACAAGCAGGCAGAGAGCGGAGGAAGCAGATGCCCCGCCCAAATGGGGGCTCAATTCAATGACCCTGAGATCATGACCTGAGCCCAAGGCAGAGGCTTAACCCACTGAGCCACCCAGGTGCCCCTAGAGTTATGTCTAAAAAAGCAATGTATATTCCAAATGCTAACAAAATGCTAACCATCACCTGAGCTTTCATTTAATTGTATCACTGATCACAGATAATCATGACGAATATAATAATAATGAAAAAGCTTGAAACATTGTGAGAATCACCAAAATGTGACACAGGACACAAAGTGAGCAAATGCCATTAGAAAAATATGTGCTGATTGACTTGCTTACAACAGGGTTTCCACAAAGCTTCAATCTGTAAAAAAATACAGTATCTGTGAAGTGCAATAAAGCCAGGGACAATAACATGAGGATTGCCCAACTACCACACAGCACGGGTAGTCACCAAGCTGTACATCAGATGCTCAGATCCTGTGTATCTTATAGCTATGAGTAAGTGCCCTTCAATTGACATCTCCAGTTTCTGACAACCACTCTCTATTTCCAGGAGTTCTTCTTTTTTGAAAAATATTTTATTTACTTATTTAGAGAGAGACAGTGGGAAAGAACATGGGGGGAGGAGGGGCAGAGGGAGAAGCAGACTCTCTGCTGAGCGGGGAGCCTGACATGGGACTTGATCCCAGGACCTTGAGATCATGACCAGAGCTGAAGGCAGATGCTTAACTGACTGAGTCACCAGGCATCCCTCTATGAGTTCATCTTGCTCAGATTCCACCCATAAGTGAGATTATACAGTATCGTTTCTCTGTCTGAGTTATTTCATTCAGCATGATGTCTTCAAAGTTTATGTGTGTACCACATCTTATCCATCCCATCAATTGAACGACACTTAGGTTGTTTTCAAAATTTGGGTATTGTGAATAAGATGGCAATAGACAGGGGGTATAGACATCTCTTGAAGACAGTGTTTCATTTCCTCCAGATATATACCCAGCAGTGGGATTGCTGGGTTACATGGTGGTTCTATTCTTAAGCTATTGAGGAAACTCCATAGGGTTTTCTTTTTTCTTTCTTTCTTTATTTTTTTTAAGATATTATTTACTTATTTGACACAGAGAGAGAGAGAGAGAGATCACAAGTAGGCAGAGAGGCAGGCAGAACAAGAAGGGGAAGCAGGCTCCCTGCTGAGCAGAGAGCCTGATGTGGGGCTTGATCTCAGGACCCTAAGATCATGACCTGAGCTGAAAGTAGAGACTTATTACCCACTGAGCCACACAGGCACCCCTCTATACTGTTTTCCATAATGACTGTACCAATTTACATTCCCACCAACAGTGCACCAGTGTTCCCTTTTCTCCACAACCTCACCAACACTTACTATTTCTTATTATTTTGAAAAAAGACAATCTAACAGGTGTGAGGATATAACTCATCATGGTTTTGATTTGTATGTCTCTGATGATTAGTGATGTTGAGCATCCCTGCCTGCTCCTTTTGGCCATTTGGATGTCTTTGGGAAAATGTCTGTTCGATGCTCTGTCCATATTGCAGCTAGATTGTTTGGGTGTTTTGTTTTGTTCTGTTTTTTGTTTTTTTTTTTTTTTTCTATTGAGTTGTAGGAGTCCCTTATATATGTTTGGATATTAATTCTTTATCAGATAGATGGTCTGCAAATATTTTCTCCCATTCCATAGCTGCCCTTTTATTTCATTTCATATTTCTTTTGCTACGCAGAGGCTTTTTAGTTTGATGTAGTCCCACTTGTTTATTTTTGCTTATGTTCCTTGCACTTTCGGTCAACTGGTTCCCTGATTCACTGGAACCTAGTCAGGGCATGGGGTCACAAGATCTAAGTGGGTCACTGGAGGTGGCAGGTGCTAGGGTGAGGGAGGAGTCTGGGATAAGAGAAGCCTCTGGGGAATCCCCAGGGTTGTGAGAGTTGACTTGATGCTGATTGTGGGATTACACTGAAGCCCGACACTCACTTTCCCCTCTTTCTCTCACAAAGTAAGTGTCTCTCCCAGCTAGCTTGCCCACGCTTGGGGGAAGGGTAATGGGAGTTGTGTGAATCTAACTTTCCTAACTTCCTCAGTGGGTCCTTTTTACTTCTATGCTTCATCGTTGTGCTATAATCCAGCACCTGCAACCCTTGGCTTTTGTGAAGGTATTTTTATGCATAGATACTTGTTCAAATTGGTGTTTCCAAGGAGAACAAGCAGTAGAAATTCCTATGCCCCCATTTTGCTGACATCAGACAGTTTTTATTTATTTTTTAATGATATTTCTGGAGTGCTACTTCCAAATAATAACCTTTCTGAAAATAACATTTTCTAAATAGCACCTAAATTACATTATTTCAATAATAGTATTCTCTAAATAATATTATCTATATTATGTTATCAAATAACACTCTTACAATTCTGAATATTTCATTTGTCCCATAGATATTTTTTAAATATGTGGTTCTCTGCTACTGGAAAAATTGGTGAGAACTCTGACTCACATTTCCCCATCCACTGTAGCTTTCCTGGCAGGCCAAGTGGCAGAAGACTTGAGTTGGACCATAGACCAGACACTATCTCCGTAGACAAACACAAAGTCACCCTTCCACCCCTCCTTCAGTATTCAGAACAATGAAATCAACATCCCAGAGCTGGTTTCCATTAAAACACATTTAAAACCAGTAAGCATACATCTTAAGTAAATATCATGGTTTTGCATGCAATGGAAAAATACATAAATGAAGCTGAGCACCAAAGAAAGCATTTATATTGAACAATAATCATTAGAGCCTCCAAGTTGTCCATTCAAGGGGGCCACGTGGGGGAAGAAAGGAGGGCAAGGAGGTGGGACTGGGAGAGCTATGTACGTCTCAGATGAGGTCTCTGCATGGGACGGTTTACGGAGACCAGACATGGGGTCACTGAAGCGAATGATCTATCTTATAAATTAGACTTCAACTAGTGTAAAAGCTGCTGAAATGAGGGGCCAATTGTTTTGGTAGCCTGTCGGAAATCATTTCCAACCTGACAAGACGCCAGCAGCGTGGTGTGATCTCCCAGCCTTCAGCTCTCACGCTGGGAGAGAAGCAGAGCGGCACAGAAAAACCTCATCATGGAAGAAGCACCGCTGCCCAGATCCTAAGGCCCAGCTTTGCCATTCGCTCCCCTCCCCATCTCCCTCCCTCCCTTCTCCTCCCCTCCACCCTCCCTTCTCTGCTCTCCCTCAGTGGGTATAGAATTCAGTCTTTTATGGAATCAGAATGAGTTGATATAAGCAATAGGAACAAAAAACAACATCAAAAGAAATTACTGCACCATCAAACTATCTCATAATATCATTAGTGACCTAAATTAAAGCAAGATAATTGCCCCAGCAGAAAACAAGCAGCCATGAAGAATACTAATAACACGGAGAGCGCATTCCGACACTGCCAGGAGCCAAGCTTGACAACAGTCCTGCAACTGTTGTGCCGACCGACTGACAAACCTTAGCTCTCAAGTTTAGAAAAATAAAACTGATGAAACTCACCTGTTTTCTGTGTTTGTTTGTTTGTTTGTTTGTTTTCTCCTTCTTGTTTTTAGGATCCTTCTTGGTAAAAGTGGCAGCAGCAGAAGGGGGACCCGTGAAAGCTCAGCTGGATTTTGCAGAAGTCAGTGTTGTATTAAAGTCCGAGAAAAGCTAAGTAAGCCATGGCTTTGGTGAGAGAACAAAAACAATGTGATTTCTGACATATAGGTCAATGGCGTATTGGCTGTGTTTCACTTCATTTTCCATAATAAATTGGGTAAGTAATTCTGCTTCAATTTTTTAACCCTCTAGTAATACCAATTTTAACAATTATGTTTCACATCAGCAACTTGTGGGCATTCTAAGGTTAAAAATAGACAAAGACTGGGATGCCGGGATGGCTCAGTCAGTTAAGCCTCTGACTTTGGCTCAGGTCATGATTCCAGGGTCCCAGGATTGAACCCCACCTCTGACTCCTTGCTCAGTGGGGAGTCCGCTTCTCCTTCTTCCTCTGCCCTTCCCCCTGCGCATGTGTGCTCTCTCTCTCTCAAATAAAATACACATTTTTAAATAGACAAACAATGAAAAGACCCTAGTTTTCTCTCCTCACACCTTTCTAGAGTCAAATTTGACCTGAATAAATTTGAATAAAATGATTAGCTGCAATTTCACAGATTGGGAAAAACTGGTTCCCTCCGTCCTGTATGAGAAGTCCTCATGAGGTACACGTGGTGAGGTTAAAACGGAAAGCTGAGGGTCCTCTTAAGAAACCCAGCAGGATCCTCGAGCCACTATTCAAGTGACATGCTGATGTGTAGCACTTACCTCAGTTCTGCCTATGAAGGCAATGAGGATAGGGTATAAATTAAGGTTTATCAACAATCTAAGAATTTTTATTTACTATGCTTTTCATTCAAAAGGGGATAAAGCAAGCAAAAGTTTTCCATCTGCTTCCTTAGGAGTGCAGAGGAGAGAGGTCCTGTCCAGCAGGCTCCTGCAGACCTTGTTCTCACTGATGCTTAAGAGACAGCCCAGCGGAATCTTCTTCCAGGGGATGTGTGTGGGCAGAGTGCAGAACTCCTTCAGGGCAGTCAAGATCTAGAAACGTACACACCCTGGAGTCCTCACATAGCGCTTGACAAATCAAAATGCTCTATAAATGCTTTGTGGAGTGAAAACTAGCAACCTTCCCTATACACATATTGTCTTTATTTTGGTGAATTCTGTAGAAGATAGAACTTCACATTATTTCCAGATATCTGGTGCTGACTTCATTCTCCTCTTGTACCTTTTTATGGTCATTATTCCACATCCTCCCAGTAAACAGCTCTGGTGCATCTGAAGACAGGTGTGATAGAGTGTAAAGGGCTCTGCCCCAGTCAGGATGCCTGGACGCTACTGTGTGGCTCTGGGGAGTTCTCCAGCATGACTGGGTCTCCCTAGCTTTATTTTGAAATAGAGATACCATCTTCCCCATGGAGTTGACAGGAAATTTAAAAAGAAAATGCATGTGCTTACCACAGTTCTTAGTAACTAGTAACTAAATATCAGTTATACTTGGATATGACTGATATACATTATTAACAGTCATATTAAAACTAGAGTTCATGGGTGCCTGGGTGGCTCAGTTGGTTAAGCATCTGACTCTTGATTTCAGCTCAGGACACCATCTCATGGTTCTGGGATCAAGCCCCTTAACAGGCTCCACACTCAGTGCAGAGTCTGTTTTTCCCTCTGCCTCTCCCCTGCTCATGCTCACGCACTCAGTATCTCTCTCTCTCTCTCTCTCTCTCTGTCTCAAATACATACATACATAAATAAATATATATATAAACAAAATCTTTTTTAAAAGTCATGTTCATTGTAGAGATTATATACCCCACAAGCCTCAGTTTGCACTTTAGAAAATAGCCCCAAAAGATCCAATAAATTTCATAAATCTGTACAACAAATTAGTAGTAGAGATAAGACAGTAAGCCATGGCCCCATCTCTAATCACTGCTTTTTTTTTTCCCATCTACCACAATCTCTCATTACCAGATCACTGTCTGAGTGTCAGACTCATTTTGATGTAACAAAATTTTTATACCAATGTGGGAGTATGTATCTTTAATGCATTTTATAGTCCCTTGCCTCTAGGAGGTGACCGATACATCTTGTTTTTTAAAGTTATTGAATAAATAATATCTTTCTAAATGATCAACAGGATCAATGGCTCCAACATGGGGACAACTTTCTACCCACGCCACCCCAAGATATTTGCAAGTTCAAATTCAAGTCTTTCAGAACTTGGGAGAGAGGGTATATATTAAGGACATCTAATGGATGAAGACCAGAGATGCTGTCCATATCCCAAAATTCAAAAACAACTTTTCACAGTAAAGAATTATCCTGTCCATATTATCAATACTGCTGTGTGGGAGAAGCTTGAACTAGATCATGTTTAGGATTCCCAAGTTATTTCTCTTTTAGTTATAAAAATAATTTGAGCTAGTTTTACCTTCACAATCATTTTGAATTCATTTGCTCTAAATAATATATAGATGATATATAAAATGATATATAAATGATATATAAAACTAGTTGTTTCAAGTGGCAAATAAAACTGGTAAAAATACTTTTGTTGTATTTGCTTCTTTTTGATTACTTGAAATTACCTGGTTCAAGTTTAGGAAAATTAGGTCCAAAGAAGAACTTTACTTGAAAACTGGGAGATATTTCCCAATTCAGTAGTTCCCAAAAGTTAGTGAGCACTAGAAACATCTGTAAGTCTTGTTAAAATTCTATTGCTGGTCCTACACCCAGAGTTTCTGATTCAGGGAATGTGGTATGGGATTGGAGAACTTGTATTTTTAGTTAATTCCCAGATGATGATTCTGCTGGTTGTGGATGCCACCATGACACTCACTGAGTTAATGTCCTCATTTCATCATTAGGTTGGCTGTGTGTTTTGTTTTGTTTTAAATTCTCCCTGCTTTGTTTTGAATGCAGTGAGCAAGCCAATAGCCATTTGATTTTGATGAAACATTTAAGTGGATCAAATTGGAGCTGAAAATGATCCAAGAGAATTCTATTCTTTAGGCTGTTTTGTTTAGCATGCTAGCACATATAAATAAAGTCTTCTAAGAATGCCATAGGTAGCTGGAGATGACATTCTTCCATAACTCTTTCTCTGGACTCTCTAACCTTTCTTATGTCTAAAATGTGTTACCATTGATTCAATGACAGGTTAGACATTTAGACAACTGCCAGTCTGACATTAACAGAGTTATGTACAAAAAAAAAATCTATGTAGGTTCTGTTTATTACTTTTGCAATTAGATTTGCATACCATTGATGCCGGCTCCCAAGTGTGCATTTGTCATATAGAAAAGGGAAGACAAAAATGAGGCCAGATCTACGGCAAGTTCCTACTTAGCCTACTTTTTCTTCTCTTGTTTACATGTATTTTCTTAACCTGTGAATCAGACAAAAACCAGGAAAAACAAGAGTAGACAATAATAGTGCTTACCCTAGCTGGAAATTTCTAGTCCACAACAGCAGGCCTGGTTTTGATTACATCTAGTAATCAAGCTGTGTACAGTATGACTTGACTTAATGCCTCGGGAAATGCTAATTTGCACATTAGAAAGCTTGATACTAAAGATTATATGATCCATTGACTTGGACAAGATGTCACAGTTCATCATATTTTTTTTTATTGTGTTACTATTTTTGAGATAGGAAAGACTCCTTAGGATAATTGAGTAGTTGGTTAATAATTGGGTAATATGTGTTTTCTAGGCATGGGTAAGAGGACAATACTACAAAAGGGAAAACAACATCTTAATGCTGCTAAATTGAGCGAGGTAACAGTGAGTTCTGTTATATATCAATTATAAAGTCCAGCAGAATTTAACTTGTCATTTCCGAAGACAATAAATTAGATCTCTGGACTTTACCCCTTTTAACTCTATATGTTGATCTTGAATTCTGCAAGAGAGGAGGGCATGGAGCTCATTACTTTGCTATGATGTTGGAGTCAAGAGAAATGACTGCTTAACACTTTCAAGCTTATATTAGTGCAATTCCCAATTGTTATGCCCTACAGAAACCTGTCTTAGAAGTCAGGGAATACTTCACTAGTATTAAGCCACTACACACACATGCATGTGTAGGCATGTGAACACACACACACACACACACACACACACACACACACACCATTATCTGTTAAAATGTATAACCAGTAATAGAAACAGTTACTTATTCCAAATACTTTGTTCTGAAGTTGTTAATTTAGTGTTAAGTAAGGTCATAGTCCAGAGAATGTGTTAGATTCATTCATTCATTTCTTCTTTTACTCATGATATATGATATATGTCAGATGTTAGCTATCGTTCTAGGTAGGGCTACACAGATTCTGACTGGCAAATTTTTCTTTATGCATTGATATATCAAGTAGAATTAAATGTTTCAAATGTTAGCTTTTTAAATAAAGTGAGTGAAATAACATAAAATTTAACTATAAAGTAATAAGTCTGACTTTGAAGTCATATGTGACTGCGTGAGTTGATTGACAATTAATACTAAGGAAAGATTATATGAATGCTTTGCAGGACCACCATTAGGAACTGTTAGTAAGCATTCTTACTTTACATATCGTAATCTGCTAGAAAAAATGGACTGTGGAAAAAGTTTATTGATTTTAAAAATTGCATTAACAAGAGTCAGACAAAAATCCAGAATAGTTGAACAAAAATCCCAGACCACTTAAGAAATTTCAGCAATATTTTCTCATTCTCAAGGGATCATGTAAAATCATAGACTTTAATACTAAAAGTGAATAAAAAATCACTGTCAAGAGAAAAATTTGAGGTTATGGTATCCTTTGAGGCAACCAGAAACCTTCTGGGGTTTGTAAAACTCAGGTTGGAAACACTTCACTAGGATAATACTTTAACACAAATTTGAAAATAGAAATAAAATTAAACCTTTCATTTAGTAATAGCTCTGTGCCAAAGCCTATAATAGGCTCCGCAGGAAATAGAAACAAGAGTAAGAAACCCTGTTCCCCATCACTTAATGACGATGGGTGTTATCTCTTAAATGGACTTTATCACGTCTATTTAGACATCTCTGTCCCAAAAGGAGAATGCCATATTGGGGTTAATGCCTCATTGAGGGACAAAAAGGAAAAGTAAGTTCAGAGAGAATATACCTTCTTATAGAATGCATTGTTTGAGCAAATGAAATAGAGATAACTTGACTTTGATCATTGCTTTGCCTAACTACAACAACCCCTTGACTTCTAAGTGGAATAAGTCAGTCAGAAAAAGTCAAATACCATATGATTCCACTCGTATGTGGAATTTAAGGGAAGAAAAAATGAACAAAGAAACAAAAGACAAAGAAACAAACAGACTTTTAAATGTAGACAGCAAACTCATGTTTACCAGAGGGAGGCGGGGGAAGGATGGCTGAAGTAGGTGAGAGGGATTAAGGAGTGCACCTGTCCTGATGAGCACTGAGTACTGTATAATACTGTAGAATCACTGTACTGAGAGAAGGCACTGCTTTAAAAGCAATCCCCAGTGTTGCTCACCTGTTCGGATGATTTTAGGGGTTGTGATTCAACAGTTTTGATGCCTCTTGTTGAACAAACAATTCGTGTTTTTAAGAGTGATCACTAAGATCCCATTTTTTTTTTTTAAGATTTTATTTATTTGAGAGAGAGAGAGAGAGAGAATAAGCTGAAGGGGGGGACAGAGGTAGAGGAAGAGAGAGAATCTGAAGTAGACTTCCAGTTGAGTATGGAGCCTGACATGGTCCTCAATCTCATGACCCTGAGATCATGACCTGAGCTAAAACCAAGAGTCAGTAGCTTAACTGAATGAGCTACCCAGGTGCCCCCTAACATCCCATTTTAAATAATCTTATTTAGAAATAATGCTTAAGTTTCTGGAATGGAAGAAGCTTTGGTGAATATTTTGTTTCCTCCTGAGTGGAGAGTCATTACACAGAGATAATCTTACCAGATACAGGTAAGACACAAGCAAGTTTGGATGCTGGCTCTCTTTCCCAGGAGACCAGTCGGCAAGACAGAGGGGTGTCCCAGACAGAGAATATAAGGTCCACACATTCTCTCTCCTCCAGACAGCCTGTCCTCTTGAAGAAAAGGGAACAGGTGACTGCGTGTCCATGTGTAAGGACTGACGTCAGACATCAGGTAGCAGAACGTGGAGAGTGAATGATCTATTGTTTGGGGACACCATCATAGCCTTTCCTCTGAGAGGTAGCTGAAATCATCCTGTATCTTATTCAATGTGACCAGGTATTTAGGGATGGGGCTGCTCAGTCATAGTTAACCTAACAGCTATTTAAAAAAAAGATAAATTATAAGTCATACTCACTCTTACTCAAAAGTAGCCTTGGTGCATCAATGTAATCTGTTAAACTGTGACCAAGTTAAAACAACCAGTTTATAGCTAAGCCTGCGGATTACAAAGCCCACTCAATCAGAAAGCCTCCTTTAGTCTCTGGTCACGCTGATCCAAGGAGAACACATTTCAGACTATGCTGAATGTGTTATGTATTGCAAGTGACAAAAACCCTCTGGAAGCCTGAGAAGAGGATTATCTAGAACAGGACACTTTCCAAGAGAGAGTGTCAAGACACCTCAGGCTTTACTATGTCTCCAAGTAGAAGCTGTTTTTCTCTAGAATTCCTTAGGTTACTGTTTCAGAAATCTGTGATCTAAGACAGAAAATGTCTCTAGATTTTTGAAGTCAAGACTGTTGTCTTCTGGACTCTGTTTCCTTTGGCCATTTCTCACTCTCTCACTTTCTGTGATGCTTAAGATACCCCGGACTGATACAGAAGACTGTTTCTCACCATGTGTTTAAAGGGCAGTGTCTCTGGGGGTGCCTGGTGGTTCATAGGGTTAAGTGTCAGACTCTTGGTTTTGGCTCAGGTCATGATCTCAGAGTTGTGAGATCGAGACCCACCTTGGGCTCTGCACTCACCAAGGAGTCTGCTGGGGATTCTCACTCTCCCTCTGCTTCTACCACTCCTCCTGCTTGCTCTTTCTCTCATACAATTAAAAAACAAACAAACAAACAAAAAAGACACTATCTCTCAGTGAAAAGCCAAAGCTAAACACCCTGGCTCCAACATCATGTTAGTATGCATATTTGTGTATACATACATGCCCTCTTCCTCCCAACTCTCCTTGCACCAAACAAAAGACACAAGACTGTTTCTTTTAGTCTTTATTTTAAATCTGATCTCTAGCTATGAAGGAATTAAAGAGCATTCCTATACACATCACTATCCACAGTACACCAGCCAATTTGGGGAGTGGATTCCCATTGAGATGGGAAATAACCAGTTATTTTTTATAGCAAGCATGACAAGTCAGTTTCAGTTGTATTTGTCTGCAAGCTTTTGTAAAGTTATAAGCTGAATTCCTGATAATCTCTTCGGTACAAATTATTATTTTCTCCTACATGCACATTCTGCTTTTTCTGCTCACAGAAATTCCTTTGAGATGAACAAATGATGCATATGCTGAGAAGGTAAATGGATTACACACATACGTGATGTTATGGTTGTTAATTTACCATAAGATATCAACATCAAAATGAGGATTGCCATTTGCATGGGAAACATTGTGATTTTTTTTTTTTTTTTTTAAGTAAGGGGAATTTTCAATCTTCGGAAAAGAATTCTTTTACTCAGAATGCAATGGCTAAGAGTGTAAGACCCAGTGTTTCCAGCCTTTCCTCTCATGCCTAACCCTGTACTCATGTGAATGTTGCCTTTGGTTTCAAACAGGTCATTTAATGGTCTGCCCCTTCTTCCTGCCTGACTGAATTTAAACAAACCTATCTCTAAAATATATTCAAGTCAAACTCAGTGGAGACCTAAAAATCTCAGTTGCCTTTTATTCAAGTCAACATTGCTACCCCCAAAAATTACTGAATCACAAATTTCTGCACTTGGAAAATTATGCACATTCTGTTTAATTGTATATAAATGAACCTAGAGGGAGCATAATTCTGTAGATTTCAACTCAGGAAGGGAGGTGAACAGGTTTTTAGGCATTTGACTAATACAGTACTTATGCTAGTGGCACACATTATCCCCACAGTCACGGAATCATAACGCAGCCCTTATCCCATTGAACATTTCATTACTTGCCATATTGGAAAATTTTCTTATCTAAGAAAATTGCTAAATGTGGACTATAGTCGATCTTTTAGTACAAGCCAAAAGCCATACAAAGAATAAGAAATAAGAAACCACTGAGTTATGCTACGTTGAAAGACAGAATCCCTACTGAGAAACTCTGTCTGCAGTCCTCATCACCTATATTTTAAATGAGGATAGATAAATGTTCAAATGAAACTTTTTCCTCAGAAAACATTTGGTTAAGCTTCATAAAACTGTGTAGAGCACGTAGCAATTCTGTATACATCATAGAAGTTTGATAAATTCCTCACTGAAATAGGAAATTAGATCCTTTCTATAAGGACATATAATAATATTATATATTATACTATATTATACTATAATATATAGTATATAATAACATTTATTTTTCTAACCGATTTAATATATTTTCATTTTCAGTGGCTCAAGCAAATCAATAAGACATTATTTGCAAAATAGCCTCTTATCTTAAATTAAAAAGGCCCTACACTTGAATGTGAATTAACTGGCTTTCTAATTGGTAGTTGTAATACTGTGATGTAAGAGGAAATACGGGTTTGATTTTCCTTCAAGGCTCTTCAAAGGAGCCTCTGAAGCCCTTGCAATTTCCTGATAGAAGAGAAGACCATCGTTTGTTATGCAAAATAAGCTCCTGTCAACCACACCTGAGTTTATGCTAATGAGGTGACCTAGGTGGGCCTCTGTAGAGCTTCAGGAGGAACCAACCCTGTGATTAGACGTTTGGAACTTGTAGCCCCATCTCAGAACTCCAGGAGTTGAAGGGCTAAGGGCAGAGTTAACCATCAATGGCTAGTGATGTAATCAATCTTACCAAGTAGTAGAACGTTCATTAAAAAGCCTAAAAGATGAAGTTCAGAGGGTTTCCAGGTTGGTGAACACAAAGAGATGTGGGCAGGGTTGCATACCCAGAAAGGGAATGGAAGCTTCTTATGGCTGCCCTCTCACCGCATCAAAATATCATGCCCTATATATTTCTTCCATTTGACTTTTCTTGAGACACAGCCTTTATAATAATCCATTGATAGCAAGTACTGTACTTTCCTAAATTCTATGAACCATTTCAGCAAATTACTGAAGTTGAGCAGATCCTGGGAGCCCTCCATTTAGAGCTGGTTGGTCAGAAGTACAGGAGGCCTGGGGACTTGCTAAGGATGTCTGAAGTGGGGATGGGGGGTCGTCTTGTGGGACTGAAGTAGGAATGGGGGTTGTCTTGTGGGACTGAAGTAGGGATGGGGGTCATCTTGTGGGACTGAGCTCTTAACCTGTGGGGTCTGTTCTGACTCCACAGAATCAGTGTGAGAATTAAATCGAATCACTGGACACCTCACTGATGACCAGAGAGTTAGAGAACTGGTTGTCAGTGTGGAAAAATAACACATTTGGTATCAGAAATGTTGCAAGTAACAACAGATCATAGAAACTGCCTCTAAATAGCTTCAAATTACATAGAAATAATATCTTGAACTCCTTATGCGTTCAACTTGCCAATGATTCTTAGGAGAGAGATAAGAAATTGAAAACAGTATTTTTAGCACTGCATACAATCACTACTTTTCCCCCAAGACAGGCTAGAATGTAGACTCCAGAACTTGCACCAGCTTTGTAAGGGTCCTATCCATCAATAACTTGGCAACTCTCAAGAAGCATAACAGAGGGTTGCTAGAGGAGGGTGGGTGCACACAGAGCCCTAACAGGGTCTGCCCTGAAATAAACCTGTCAGTACAGATGGAGAGAATATCCATGATCCTATACCTTACATCACACTCTTAATGAGAGAAAAAGTAAGCAGGTGTACTATGGAATGTGAGGTTTCCACAAAAGCAAATATGCATTTACAAAACTATAAAATTGATTAATTTTCTTTCTTTTTTAAAGATTTTATTTATTTATGTTCTGAGAGGGAGAGAGAGCACAAGCAAGGGGAGTGGCAGGCAGATGGAGAAGTAGGTTCTGCGCTGAGCCAGGATCCCGATGTAGGACTCAATCCCACGACCCTGAGATCATGACCTGAGCTGAGGGCAGATGCTTAACTGACTGATCCACCCAGGAATCTCTAATTTTTTTTATTTATTGTGGTTTATTCTACCACACATGCTTAAACAGCTCCACATATACAATGGATGGATAGTAGATACCGTTTTGTTCTTCCTTATTAATTATTTCAATTAGTAGTGCATGTCTGCTACATACTATCCACCTCTTTTAAAATATGAGTTATAGGGGCACCTGGGTGGCTCAGTGGGTTAAAGCCTCTGCCTTCGGCTCACGTCATGATCCCAGGGTCCTGGGATCGAGCCCCGCATCAGGCTCTCTGCTCAGCAGGGAGCCTGCTTCCCTTCCTCTTTCTCTGCCTGCCTCTCTGCCTACTTGTGATCTCTGTCTGTCAAATGAATAAATAAAATCTTTAAAAAAATATGAGTTATATTATATGATTCAGATGTGAGGCCAACAGATCAGGACACAGCTGTCATTAAAAAAAAAAAATGTGTTACTCCATATTCCAATAGAAAGAGGGACACGCCTGGTCAGGGAAGTACCAGAGCCAGTCAGGAGGCAGAGGGTACAAGATACTCTGGCAAGAGCCTTTGTTGTACTTTCTGTGAGAAAGGAGGAGTGATATAGAATAAGCTGATTGAGGATTGGCTAGTTTGCATAATTTCAGCTGGCTCTGGGGTGTAGAGGCTGTTGCCAGTTGTCTGGTACCCGGCCATGGCATGATCAGAGCAAGGGGATACTGTCTAGGGGTGTAAGAGAAGTAGCCGGGATATGGGATCTCAGTTGGTGATTTGCATATGAAGGGCATGCTCTCAAGCAAGTGTTTGGCTATCCCTAAATGTGGATTTTGTCCATAGGAATCCAGAGATAGTCAATATAATGTAAAGCTAAATATTGTGACACGTGACCGCTAGTGACCACAAACAAGCAAGGGTTGACTCTACCAGCATGAACATTTCATCATGAATGGGAGTGGGGTGAAGAATGGGAACCATATTTTACTCCTTGGAAGCATTATGAAGTCTTCAATGTTTGCATAATCAGCTACCTTCATTTTAAAAGATAAGTTGCAACTCCATTTGTCCTGTGAGAATTTGAAGATCATAAAATTTCCATCAGGGTAGGAAATCTTAAAAAGGAAAAGTTTATGAGCTC
Organism: Lontra canadensis; assembly: GCF_010015895.1. Classification (NCBI taxonomy): domain Eukaryota; kingdom Metazoa; phylum Chordata; class Mammalia; order Carnivora; family Mustelidae; genus Lontra; species Lontra canadensis. The sequence goes on from NW_022631015.1 coordinate 9,054,602, forward strand.
TTGCTACAACAAATAAAACTGATGGCAAACCTTTTCATCTATCTTCATCAATCTTTACCTAAGAATATGTATGTAGAGACCACACCTTAACAGCAGCCTGGCCTAAATTTCAAAGCAAATTCCTAATAAATATTAATAGGTCTAGGCAGAGTGATAACTGTGTCTTTAGGACATATCAGGCATCCCTTCAAATGCCCTCAGCCATCTCTTACTACAACATCCCCTGCAGCGATAAGACCTAAATAGGCTTGGTACAGGTTTTCCCACGTGGTACCAGGGAGGACCTCACTTCAGACAGGTGGCCAAGTACCTCTTGCTTCCTGCTCAGGGATATCTCTAATCTTGAAACATGAAACAGCCCTGTGATCTCATTCTGCAGTCATATGTGTACAATGTCAGCAAGTGGAGTCAATATCTGTACCACCAAATTGACCAAGAGAGCTTGGGGAGCTGATGCATGGACACTTCTCCCTTTTGTCCTCATAGTGAACCGTTTTGAGACATAGTTCACAAAGCTCCTCAGAAGAGCCCACAGGAAAAAGACCCCATCTTTCTAAATGGTGGTGAAATCAAGGACACATCCTTGTACCATCTACCCTTCTTCCCTGCTTTGAAACCCTGGTTTGCATTCCTAATGCCTAACATTTCTTTACACATGAAGTGCCTACACCCAAACCTGTGTCTTCAGCTCTACTTTCAGGAGACACAAGGCTAAGACAATTGGTACTGGATGTGTCCTCAGAAAATAGATCCCCCTAATGAAACGTTGGTGCTGGATTTCTGTGCCCATCAGACAACAGGGATCCAATTGCAGGTGGATAGTGGGTGGTGATCGCCGCTGCCAGGCACTAACAGCAGAACTGCTGGAGTCATACCTGAGGTGCAAGGGCAAGGTAGAGTGCTAGGCTGTGTAATTGCTGTGACATCTGAACAGGAAGTTTGCCTTCGTTGATTTCTTCTATGATTCACTTGCTTTCTGTTTTATTGATTTGTGTTCTTTATTGTGTTTATACTTGTGTTTGATTTGGGTTCTTTAGCTTTTCAAAGTGGATCTGAATTTTTTTTTCCCTTCCTGATAAATTTTTAAAGCCAGAAATTTTCTTCGAGGCACTATTTTAACAACATTCCCAATTTCATCCTGCTGTATGTACATTTTCATTCAAGTTGAGGTATTTTCTCATTTTCCTTTAAGAGTTCTTATTTATCTCATGACTATGCAGATATGTCTTATTTATTTAATGTCCACAGGGTAGAGGTCTTTCTCAGTATCTTACTGTTACACATTTTTCATTCTGTTCTATTGGGGTCAGAGGACACTTGACGTAAGAACCCACTCATATTAAGTGTAATGAGACTTTTTTTATGTCCCAGAATAAATCTTGGTGAACACACTGAGTGCATCTGAAGATAACGTGTGTGCTACAGTTGGAGTCTTGATGTTCTGTGAACATCTTGGATGAAGGTGATTAATAGTCTTCATATCTTCCATGTATTCTCTGATATTTACTGTTTTGTCTCTTTGTTTTACCAATTGATAAGAGAATATTAAAATTTGTAATTGTAATTATGGAATCATATATTTATTCCTTTGATTCTGTCAAATTTTGCCCATGATTACTTATGATTGCTGTATTTTCTTGTCTTTTCTTTTTTTGTGAGGAGAGAGGGGTGTCAGGGGGAGGGGCAGTGGGAGAATCTTAAGCAGACACCACATGGGGAGCCTGACACAGGGCTCCATCTTACAACCCTGAGATCATAATCTGAGCTGACATCAACAGTTGGATGCTTCATCAACTGAGCCACCCCAGTGCCCCTGATTGTTACTTTTCTTGATGAATGGATCCTTTAACCATTTTGAAATGATTCTCTTTTTCTCTTGTAGTACACTTACCTTGAAGTCTATTTTATCTTGTAGTAATATAATCATTCTAACCTTATTATGCTTAGTATTTACCTGTTATATATTTTTCCATCCATGGACTTTCAGTTTCTCCATATTATTTCTAGTGAACTATTTATAGAACACGCACATTCTGTCTTCACATTCTTGAGCCCCACAAGAATAGAAAATCTGATTCTGGATAGAGAGTTGCTTCCACAACATGGAAGGTGACACATTAGTTTCCACTGAACTAGTAACTATGATCACCACCTGGTCACTTTAGTCAAGGAAAATAATTGCTCTAGTGCTAGGATAATTCATTCTAATGACCATAGCAAGCTAATATTACTCTCACACCCTGAGGACAGGAAGGAATATAATAGTAACCTGCAGAATATACCAGAGTGTCTCGGTGTTTCTGTCCTGGTGAGAGTAGTAAATGACATTTGCAGCAACTACAGTCCAAATAAAGAAAGATGCAACGATCTTAGACTATTCAAGAATGAATGTTTAGCTTTCCATATCTATGAAGCTACCCAATGAAGTCTAAATGCTGATGAAAACTGTAAAAATCCTAGAATAGGTGCTAGGAGAATGAGAAAATAAACATCATTAATGGCTTCAAGACAAGCTTAAACAATAAGAATTTCAATTTGTTCCATTAAACCTCTTAAAATACCCTTGTATTTACTGAACAGACTATATTTTTCTCAATGCATATTCCTGGCTCCTTTTTGTCAATTAATTGAATATATACTCATAGGTTTATTTCTGAGGTTTCTATTCTGTTTCATTGATCTATATGTCTGTTTTTCAATGATACTATTTATGATATTCTATGATACTGTTTTAATTACTGTATCTTTGGAATATAGTATGAAATCAGGGATTGTGATACTTCCAGTTTTGTTCTTTCTAAAACTGAACTGGGCATCTTTTATGGTTCTATACAAATTTTAGAATTTTTTTCTATTTCTATGAGAAGTGCCATTGGAATTTTGATATGGATTGCAATAAATCTTAGATTATTTTTAATGATATAAATTCTTCTAATCCATGAATATGGGAATCCTTTCCATTTATTGGTGTCTTCCTTTTTTTTTTTAAGATTTTTTTTTTTTTTTTTATTTGACAGAGAGAGGGAGATCACAAGTAGGCAGAGAGGCAGGCAGAGAGAGAGGGGGAAGCAGGCTCCCTGCTGAGCAGAGAGCCGGGTGTGGGGCTCAATCCCAAAAGCAGGATCATGACCTGAGCCGAAGTCAGAGGCTTAACCCACTGAGCCACCCAGGCGCCCCTATTGGTGTCTTACTTAATAATTTTTTTCATTAATGTCTTATAGTTTCCAGGATTAAAGTCTTTCACTCCTTGGTTAAATTTATTTCTAGGTGCTTTATTCTTTTTGATACTACTGTAAACAGTATAATTTTCTCTTTAATTTCTCTGATAGCTTTTTTTTTTAAAGAATTTATTTATTTGACAGAGAGTGAGAGAAGGAGAGAGAGCACAAGTGGGGGGAGCAGCAGAGAGAGAGGGGGAAGCAGGCTCCCTGCCGTGCAGGGAGCCTGATGCAGGACTCGATCCCAGGATCCCGAGATCATGACCTGAGCCAAAGGCAGAGGCTTAACCCACTGAGCCACCCAAGTGCCCCTCTGATAGCTATTTTTTAGTGTATAGAAAGGCAACAGATTATTTAAATTAGTATTAAGGTATAGCTGTCATAAAATGTTACATTAGTTTCAAGTGTACAATATAATAATTTGGCAATTCTATACATTACCTAATGTTCTCCATGATAAATATTGTCACTATCTGTCATCATACCATATTATTACAGTATTATTATATTCCCTATGCTATGTATTATATCCCTATGACTTGTTTATTTTATAACCAGAAGATTGTACTTTTTAATTCCCTTCACTTATTTGTCCATCCACTTACCCACCTCCCCTCTTTCAACCATCCATTTGTTCTCTATCTTTATGAGTCTGTTAGTTGGCTTAATTTATGTGTTTGTTCATTTGTTTCATTTTTTTAGATTTCACATATAAGTAAATCACATGGGTATTTGTCTTTGTCTCACTTATTTCACAGAGCATATACCTTCTAACAGACCAATAGTGAATCAGGAAACTAAATCATTATTGGTCTGTTCAGATTTTCTGTGCATCATGATTTAATCTCGGTAAGTTATATGTTTCTAGGAATTTATCCATTTCTTCTAGGTTGTCCAATTTGCTGGTCTATAATTGTTCAAAGTAGTCCTGTAATCCTTTGTCTGTATACCGTGTCAGTTGCAATGTCTCCTCTTTTATTTATAATTTTATTTATTTGAGCCCTTTCTCCTTTTTATCTTGGTGCGTCTACCTAAACATTTGCCTATTTCATTCATATTTTCAAAAATCTGATCTTAGTTTCATTCATCTTTTCTATTGTCTTTTAGTTTTCTTTCATTTACTTCCTTCTGATTTTTTGTTTCTGTTCTTGTTTGTTCTTCTTTTTCTAGAAGTAACTAAAGGCAAAAACAGAAGGAGATATCTGTACTACCATGTTAATTGTAGCATCATTCATAATAGCCAAGATATGGAAACAAGGTAAATGTCCATAGACAGATGAGTGAATAAGGATGATGTGAGATTACATATATTATTATAGTATCTATATATATTATACATTTTCATCTATATCTATCTATCATCTACAGAGAGATTATTCAGCCATGAGAAAAAGGATAACTGCCATTTGACACAACATGTGTGGACCCTGAGAGTATTATGCGAAGTGAAGTAAATCAGACAAAGAAATAGACTAGAATGGGAGTTACCAGGGGATGAGGGGTTGAGGAAAATGGGGATATATTGGTCAACGGGTACAAATTTCCAGTTATAGAATAAATAGATTCTGAGGATCTATGTATAGCATAGTGATTATAATTAATAATATTTTATTATATACATGAAAGTTGTTCAAAGAGTGATGTTAAATGTTTCACCTCACACACACAATGATAATTATATGACATGATTTAGGTGTTAGCTAACTGCTGTGGTGGTAATCATTTTGGAATATATAAATGTATTGAATCAGCACATCATATAACTATATTTTTTTAAAGATTTTGTTTATTTATTTGACAGAGAGAGAGAGAGATCACAAGTAGGCAGAGAGGCAGGCAGAGAGAGAGAGGGAAGCAGGCTCCCCACCGAGCAGAAAGCCCCATACGGGGCTCGATCCCAAGACCCTGAGATCATGACCTGAGCTGAAGGCAGGGGCTTTAACCCACTGAGCCATCCAGGCACCCCAGCACATCATATATCTTAAACTTACACAATGTTATATGTCAATTACATCTCAGCACAATTGGAAGGGAAAAAAAACAACAACAACAAAAATAGAAATACCCCTGTAGAGATTACAGCTGTCTACCCCTTTGAATAGGATTTCATTTTACAATGAATTAGACTTAATGGAAGGCCATGTGTATCTGAATGGTGGGGATGCTAGGACCCACCCTTCTTTCTTGCTCTTAGGAACACTTCTCAGTAAAGATCTTGCACACAAGTCTTGATCTCAGGCTCTCTTTATGTGTGTGTGTGGCGGGGTGTGGTAGGATAGAACACAGGTTTTATCAGTGGTTCATATACATCATTGTTTTTTTTTTCCACCATGACAAACCTATGAGTTAGATAGTAGTATGATCTTTATAAAAGAGAAACTGAAGTTTACAATGTTTCCCACCTTTCTTGCCTCAATTGAAGCAGAACTATGTTCTAATAATACAATTTATACTTCATCCTTCTCAGGTATGGTTGTGTATCCATTAATTCAATGATCTATTAATTCTATATCCAGAAATATTTAATAAGTGGCCAATAAGTTCGAGACTCTGTTCTAGGTATGGAGATCTAAAAGTGAAAAAAAAAAAAAAAAGCCTAAAGCAATCTCTTCTTCTTTGGAGCTTATACTCTATCCATGGGAGACAAACAATTAAAAGAAAGGTGGGGGGCTGGGCGGCTCAGTGGGTTAAGCCACTGCCTTCGGCTCTGGTCGTGATCTCAGGATCTCAGCAGGAAGCCTGCTGCTATCCCCCACCCTGCCTGCCTCTCTGCCTACTTGTTGATCTTTGCCTGTTGAATAAATAAATAAAGTCTTAAAAAGAAAAAAAAAAACAAACTAAAATAACTAAATAAATAAATAACTGAAATAACACCAATAACATGATGAGGGCAATGTTAGGTACTGTTGGCTCATTTGCTCAACATCTATGCCAGTGACTTCTAGTGCATTTACCTAGTGGGAAAGCCAAAAGTTTTATCTCAGATTCACTTGAAGTAATGTTGTTAATGTGACTTTAGGTTTTATAAGAAGTGAGATCAGAAGACAGCAAGTGAGACAGAGAATAGGACATCCATTTCACTGGTGCAAATCACAACACAGCTGCATGGTCCTTGAGCTGGAAGCTTTAATACATATATTCATCAGGTAGTTGACAACTTCCTGGTTGTGACGGGGGCAACAGATCCTTTGGTGTCCTACTACTAGTAGTTGTGGTATGCCCTCATATAACCTCTCAAAACAAGAGCTATTGTGGCTTAATTTGAAATTGATTTAAATCACTCCATCTTTTGAACCCCGACTTAATGTGACAGATCCTGGGTGGAGAACTGAATGTCAGAAAGGTGAATTGAAGTTCAAGATGAATGATACAAAATCCCTGTCTTTGCAAGAGTTTACAGGCCAACTGTAATAATTCAAGATCATATATATGACAAATAGAAGCTCAGGAACTCTGCCCTGGAGCAGCATCCTGGGAGGAATGACTGCTTGCTTCTCTATAGTCCTGCACATTTCCATCACCCCTCCAGCCTGAACCCTTCAGGGTAGTCTTTCTATTAAAGACAACAAAACAGCAAATTCTGACACACGATTGGTGCATTAGAGCATCACCATTTCTCTTGCATATGCCATGCCTAATCATGTATGCCAAACATTAAAATACCATCCTAGGAAGCGCTGGAGAGAAGCAGACCATTACTTTGACTCAAGTCCTAAGGATACATCGTTCTGGCTTTATGTCTTCATATTTGGCACGATGTCCTATTTTATTCTCTGTCACTCAGTGCTCCCGGGACATCTGATATGGGTCAAACTGTGGAAAGTTCATTTTAGATTATTCTTTTTCTCACTTGTCCTGTGCTGCCTGACAGGCCCCTTCCAACTGGGTCCTGGTATGAGGAGCTCTCCCTAGCCTTAGGAGCTAACAATCTGGAGATGCTCCTACAGCTAGTGTCAAAGACTATAGAGGTTTCCACTCACTCACACTATGGAGTTAATTTGCCTTCATGACCTGTCAGCCTCTAGAGATCACCTAATGTCATCTCAGTTGTGACATAGGTCTAAGAATGACAACCACTCCCAGGCAGCTAGCTGCATCATTCCATCTTATCCTAACGGACTTCAGGAAGATGGGTCCTACTCTCGCTATGGTCATTTATGTCCAGAAAGATCAACCACACATTTTTAAAGATGAAGAAGCAATTATTAAAATGATATCTTATTTACATTATTTTGGTGACAGCTCAGTTGCTGGAAATCTTAGGTAATAAGGTGTTCAGTATTTTTTTACTGAAGTATAAATGATATACAATATCCTATTAGTTCAGGTGTGTATCATAGTGACTTGATATTTTATACACTACACAATGATCCCCATGATAAGTCCAGTTACTGTCTGTCACCATACACAGTTATTATAATATTGTAGACTATATTCCCTATGCCGTTAGATTATATCCCCATAACTTATTCATTTTATAGGTGGAAGTTTGTACCTCTTAAATTCCTCCACATATTTGACCTGCTCCCCAACCCCTTCCCACCCTGGTGACCAAAATTTTTTTCCTGTATCTATGAGTCTGTTTCTGTTTTGTTCTCTTTATTCATTTGTTTTGTTCTTGCTTCTTTTTTAGATTCCACATATAAATGAAATCATACAGTTTTTGCCTTTCTCTGACTTATTTCACGTAGCATAATCCCCCTAGGTTCGTTCATGTTACAAATGGCCAGATTTCACTCTATTTTAATGGCTAAGTAGTGTTCTCTTGTCTATACATACCATATTTTCTTTACCCATTCATCTATTCATGGACACGTAAGTTGTTTCCATATCTTGGCTATTGTAAATAATGCTGCAATAAACATGGGGATGCACATATCTATTCGAATTGGTGTCTTTCTCTCTTTGGATGAGTACCCAGAACTAGATCTTCTGGGTCATATGGTATTTCTATTTTAAATTTTTTGAGGAGCCTCTGCTATTTTCCACAGTAGCTTCACCAATTTACATTCTCACTAACACTGTATGAAGACTCCCTTTTCTCCATATTCTCATCAACTTTTGTTATTTTTTTGTCTTTTTGATAAAAGTCAGAATGATGGGTGTGAAGTGATATCTCACTGTGGTTTTGATTTGCATTTCCCTGATGATCAGTGATCTTGAGCATTTTTTCATGTGCTTGTTGCCATCTGTATGTCTACTTTGGAAAAATATCTACTCAAGTTGTCTTCCCATTTTTAAATTGGGTTGTTTGTTTTTTGATATTATCTTAATATCTTATTAAGATTCTTCATGTATTTTGGATATTAACCTCTTATTGGATGCATGATTTGCAAATATCTTCTTCTACTCAGTAAGTTGCTTTTTCATTTTTTTGATAATAATGATAAAAATAATTTTGTTTTTCTAATAGGGAAGGGAACACAGTGAGAAAGAAATGGGGAAGAAGATGCAAAATATTCTTCTGGGAAGTTTTCAGTCATGACCTATAGGATAATTACTGACACTCTTTCATTTACTAAACCTTTCATATATATTATCTTAATGAATTGCCTTGATAACCAATATTATAATTATTACCTCCATTTTTAAATGAGAGAGTAGAAGTTCTAAGAAGCTTAATCACTGGCCTGAGACATTAAAGCAAGTGGTGAAGCTGAACAGGAGAATCCTTGAGACTTTCAGACTCTGTTTCCTCCTTTAGTTTTAGGTAGTAACTCCAGCTCCCAGTTCTTATCCCAGGCTAAACATCGAAGTACAAAAGAAGATTCTTTGGCTCACTTTCTAACTTGTCAGGTTCTCTTGGTCATCAGAGTCACTGACCTTTGCAAACTCAAAACTGAGCTTCAGCTTGTCAGCTCCTTTCCAAAATCTGACTTTAACTCTAGAGATTTACACTGAAATCATGCTAAATTTAACCATCACTTTTTGAATGTTACTCATATACAATTTTTTGCTTAATAATGTTAACTAAAATGAAATGCGATGAAATTCTACGCAAAAAAGTGTGTTACTTTAATTATGGTTTTAAAAACTCTGCTTTCTTACCATTTCTTTCACTCAAACTGAAAAGTAGTGAGAGGCATACATACTTCAATGGTTTCATAAAAGACAGGAAAAGAGTGCTTTCAGAGTGGGTTAAGGTAGATGAATTATTGGTCTTCACTGAATGCATCAAAATATGGATGAATGAATGGGTAAAAAATTAAATCTCCAATTCGCCTCTTGAGCTAGATTTGAAAGAGCTTTAACTTCTCATCTTTATTTGGTTTTCAGAAAAGAAATATCAGAACTTGCTAACATAACTGTAGTAGTCCAACAGAGCAGCAAATGGCCCTATGTCCTTTTAGAACCTTTGAGCAAGAGAACACTGATGCTTGCAAGTAATTGAGGGTCCTAAAAGTTTATAAAGGAAAAAAAAAATTTACAAATTTTATAAATTTTATATATGGCAATTTATAAATGCCACTGTGATCTAAAATAAATTTATATATATACATGTATATATCTATGTGTGTGTGTGTGTGTATAAATACATGTTTAAATAATGGTAAATTAGAAAAAGTAAGTGGGCTGTATATTAATAAGACTGTGCTCTAGTTGTTTTAAAGTGTTAATATATAATAAAACCAGATCATCTTGAAGGACAAATTCAGTTTCCTTAGTTTTATTTTTTCATTTTGGTTTTTGTTTAATGGTTCATAGAACAGGAAACAGATGTCCTCAACTAAACTAATAATTCATTTGCTTGTAGAGAATTGTGAAATATTTCAGCCTTTTGTCTGAATAATTTCTAATTATGTAAGTTCGTGAGTACAGAGTACACAAGTTTATGTTTTACATGGCTTCTACATTTTGCCTATGTATTTCTAATTGTTAATAATCATATATGATAATGGGTATCATTCATGTGGTCATGTTATTGAATGGTATGAAACATCAGGTGCAAGCTTATTAATTACATACACAACATATATTTTACATGTATTACCTATGATGCCTCTAAAACCCAGCTATTAAAATGCCGGCTCAGAGAGGTTAAGAACTTGTCAAATGACATACACTAGAAGATGACAGAGCTGGGATGCAAGCATTATATCATGCTCTCTATCCCCAAACACCAGTCAATATAGACCTATGTACTAACGTAGAAGCTAGCAATGTATATAAAAATAAAATTAATTTCGCATTTTAATATACAGAATAGCATTTCTAAAGTAAAGATTAATAGAGTTTTATTTTTTTAATGTGAACAAATCATACATTTCTGGATGAATAATCTAATTTATGGGAACTCTGGCATCAGTAGCACATTTGAATTACAACACATTTATGAAAGATGAGATAGTACAGTTTGAGACAGATTTTTCATGTTAAAAGCAAACAAAGTTACATGTTAGAATAAAATTGCTCACTAATTATAAGTCAAAAAGTACCTGTAACTTTCCTGATGTCATTCTATAATTTTTATTGTGTTATAATGACAAGTATAGTAAGAGATGTTTTATTGGAATTCTCTGTTTTTATTTGAATTTTCATTGTAAAGACAATTTTGAGTTTGTACTGCATCTTATGTGTATAAATGATGTCATGGCCATGAAATTATACCAGTTGTGGGAATAGTTAATGAAAAAAAAAAAAATGCTTTCATTACCTCTGGGCAGTGACAACAAACTTTGAACCTAGACAAAGAAGACAAAGAATTGGACTTGGACATGAAGAGGGCATAGCCAAACAGTATAGGGCATAACGAATAGAATAAAGTGGAAAGAGCAAAGTAGGTAGCTACATTATCTTCTTCAGGCTGTTCTCCCTGAGGGTTACTTTCCTTATATCTAAAAATATAAATTTAGATAATACGACTGCATGGCATCATTAACAGTTGCTAAGAGGGGCGCCTGGGTGGCTCAGTGGGTTAAGACTTTGCCTTCGGCTCAGGTCACGATCCCAGGGTCCTGGGATCAAGCCCCACATCAGGCTCTCTGCTCAGCAGGGAGTCTGCTTCCCCCTCTCTGCCTACTTGTGATCTCTCTCTCCATCAAATAAATAAATAAATAATCTTAAAAAAAAGTTGCTAAGAGAGTGAATCCTAAAAGTTCCCATCACTAGGAAAAAAAAGTTTCTGTAACTACATCAGGAGATGGATATTAACTAAATTTATCGTGGAAATCATTTCACAATATATGTATGCCAACTTGTTACGTGGTATAATTTGGATGTGTACAGTGTTGTATATCAACTATATCTCAATAAAACTGAAAAATAAAATAAAATGGTAAGCTTGCATCTGATGCATATTCGTATTGTAAGACTGTGATCCTAAGAATAATGGCAGTGGCTGTTTGCCAAACTATGAGCCCTGCAACCAAGAAGCCATGGAAAAATGAAGAAGGTGAAGAGAGATTTCTGCATTCAGAACTCTGGCCTTTCAATGTCTGTCTCTCTTTCTTTCTTTCTCTCTTTTTCTTACCTTCCTTCCTTCCTCCCTTCCTTCTTTTTTAATAGATGATGACATGTCCTTATAGTGTTTTATGGAAGGCACATGTTGGAAAATGAGTTCTAGATTTGTCTCTACACTGACTAGTATCTTCTAATAATAATCTCGTTTTCCTATAAACATGTATGCTATTTAAATATGTTCATTTTGGGTTGAGAACATTTTTGTCAAAACATGTTTTGAATATATATTCAGTTTCAACAATCCCTGCTTTAACAAGCATTTGGTTTAATATAAATGTGATGTGAATACATTTGGGAATATTTCTACACATTACTACTAAAAAGAAAATTTGTTTAGTATTTAGTATTTAAAAATAACAATTATTATTTCAGTATATTCAAAGAAATTTTTAAAGGAGTACTTAGACTCATCTCTCTCTCTCTCTCTCTCTCTCTCTTTTTTAAAAATAGCCTTTCAGGTTTGATGCAATCACTTAAAATTTTACATGATCCTTTGGTTCCAAGATTTATATTCTAAGTTTGTTGATATAAAAGATTTTGATGGGGCACCTGGGTGACTCATTCGGTTTAGTGACTGACTCTTGACTTCAGCTCATGTCATGACCTCAGGGTCATGGAGCAAGCCCCATGTGGGACTCTGTGCTAGGCACAGAGTCTGCTTGAGAGTCTCTCTCTACCCCTCCCCTCTACCAGTCCTCCTTCTCTCTCTAAAAACAAACAAACAAACAAAAACAAACAGACTTTGTTATACGTAATATTCTAGTGACCCTAGAGGAATAAAGTTTAGTTTAAGATTGTATTTAAAGCTTTCAACATTGAAGTTGATATGGTAATTCTACATATTCATAGCAAGGTTTGTATTTTCTAAAAAAATACATTTTGATATTGATTTCTTGAGTAACGTTTTAATCTAACATTTATTTGAATTATCTGTTCAAACAGAAATGAAAAGATTTTTAAAAAAGGAAATAATTATGGCTGAACATGGCCAAAAGTGGCAATACAACTGACTTAACAACTTTGTTACCAGTATCAAAGAAACCAAACATTTAAAATATTGCACTCTTTCAGAACTTTTTTAATTTTGTGAGATCAGCAACTTTTCAAAATTCTTTGAAAGTATTTTAAATTAACCACTAAATGCTAAGCATGCTTGTGTTTATTTGAATGGACACAATAAAGTAAGAAGAGAAGCAGGCAGAGAGAGAGGAGGAAGCAGGCTTCCTGCTGAGCAGAGAGCCCAATGTGGGGCTCGATCCCAGGACCCTGGGATCATGCCCCGAGCTGAAGGCAGAGGCTTTAACCCACTGAGCCACCCAGGGGCCCCAAGAACTATCTTATTTCTTATTGAAAATCATATTTATTGTGATGGAGTGGAGGACCAATGCAGGAGATGGGGTAAGGAATGTGTATGGGTGGATGAGGTTAGAAATTTACTTATTTAGAAATTTACCACATTGAAAGTCTTAAAATAAGCATCTTCTGTTGGAGTTTGATTTCCCAAATATTCACAGCAGGTTTGCACTTATTCCCCACACATAAGCCCTTAACATTCTTTCCCCTGCTGGGACATCCATTGGTCTGAGCGTGTCTGAGTGTGTGTTGGTTTATATTGAATGTGCCGGAAGTTGGAAGTTCAAGAATTTTTTTTAAAGTATATCATTAAGAACTAATTAGCTTCTCTTGAATTCTACTTTTATGATCTTATTATGACACACTTGACTGAAACTGAACCTGTCTGTATAGGTTGGTTTTATTATCTCCACTTATAGCTGAGGAAAATAAGGCACAGAAAGGTTAAAGGAGCCCAAGGTATTAAGGGAAGTTAGTGGAGCCAACAAAGGCGAATGCAACATTGTAGCCTTTGTAATTTCTGCTTAATAGTTTAGGCCAGAAGTATTTTAAGACACATAAACTGAGAAATGAACAACAAATGAGTTACTAAATACAAAGGATGAATGCAGTAAGTCTTTCACAATGTGTAATCTGGTATATTCTAGTCCTATCCAAGTGCGAGAGCAATGTTCAAAGCCCCAGCCCAAAGACCATTTTCATTTGGATTTATAACTGTGTTATAAAGAAAACTTATTATCACAAAAAGGGTTTCCTTTCAGAGTTTTCAACAACAACAACAAAAAAAAAGGGTTTCCTTTCTCAGCCTCTTTCTCCTTCTTTAATAAGACAGAATTTAAATAGTTCTAGACTTTGAAGTGTGTTTCCAGTTCAAAAATATCTTTAGAATTTCCCAGCAATGGTTTCAAACATGGAGACATAATGAGGCATCAGTATGTCTCTCCTAAAAGCCTTCCTCTACATTTCTACTTTACACAACCCACAGGGTTTTGGAAGTCTTTTGGTATTGTATATTCCATTACAAGTTTCTCTGGTGTTTAAAGCCATGTCTCCTAACTGATATGTGACCTGTAAGATAAATTTGGTATTTGTTGCTCTACACAGTCCTGATCTTATATGTCCAATTATCTTACTCCCTTTTATTCATTCCTTATTTGAGACCAAAAGCCAATGGTACCTGGTTTTCATCTAAAAACAAACAAGCAATGTCATAGATGTAAATACTGTTATTAACCCATCCATTTATTTCTTACTTTACTGCTAAAAGTTTCCAATTCTTTGTCCCTTTATCAAAGGGGTTATTTTCTAGTTCTTTTCTCATTCTTATACTCTTAGATTTTCTCCAAGTTTTGTATATCCCACTGAAGTAAAATGTTGTATACATTGCTTATTGAATGGGTCTAGTCTTGTGTAATGTACCAGGTGTGGTGTTTAAATAAGATTGCATTGTAGGATATAACCAGTCTAGCATGATGTCATTAACATCTAGTTTTTAAACATCTATGCTGTTAGACTATTGCATAGTTAATATTCCACTGATAAAGATAATAAAAATAGAAAAAACAACTGTCTATTCAAAACTAAAAACAAGGTTAATCTGTGAAAATATTCTTAAAGGATGGAAAATATATGTGAGGGGGTCAAATGCCTAATGCTTAGATACTGAGAAGACAGACAATAAGTCAAAAATTGTCATTCAAGTTCAGTAGATATTGATTCTAAAAAAGTACTACTGATTTACTTCTTTCTTCATAGGCTAGGTAAAATACATATATTGGACTTATCATTTTGGACTGTGTTTTAGCAGAGATAGTTAATTGTCCCCAAATACCCAGTTTCACATTTTTCTATTGGCAATAAACCCTGTGTTTTGTTTTTACCTGGACACTCAGAATAAAGACTATATTTTGCTGGGGGAGCAGCAACAGCAGCAAGAAATAGTCATATGACCATGTTCCAGTCTATGGAATGCAATTACCGTATACGGGTCGTCCCAATCTCACCCTTCTTTTTTTTTTTTAAGATTTTTTTTTTTTAATTTAACACACAGGGAGAGATCACAAGTAGGCAGAGAAGCAGGCAGAGAGAGAGAGGGAAGCAGGCTCCCTGCTGAGCGGAGAGCCGGATGTGGGCTGGACCCTGAGACCATGACCCTAGCTAAGGCAGAGGCTTAACCCTCTGAGCCACCCAGGCACCCCCATCTCACCTTTAGATGACATAATGCAGCGATGGAAAATGGGGCAGCCATCTTTGACAAGGAGATGAAGTCATGCATTGAGGGTGACCGAGTGAAAAATAGAAAGAGCCTGGGTCCACAATACCATGAGACAATCTCTGTCTTACATTACTTACTTATACACTATTACATGACAAATGGATAAGTTTTTATTTTGTTTACACCACTGTGGGATCTTCATTAGAGCAGCTGACTATCATTCCCAACTAATACACTATGTAACAAAACTGTCTTTGTATTCACATTTTAAAACTTTTATTGTTTCATGTTATTTCTGTTTTGAAAAAGTATTACAACAGAACTAGAATTGGTCAAGGGAACATTAATATTTATTTATTGCTTTCAGAATTTTGTAATACACTTAAATGTTTCATACTTTACTTGAAATCTAGAGCAATTTGAACAAAAGCCTGCAGGATAACTAGGTTTATTTTGTGAATTTCCATGTTGAATTTGAGTCTCCATGTGAATTTGGCAGACCAGGTCTAAGACGAAATACACTATATTAAGATGTTGAAAACAGATTTATTTAAAACTTTCATAATACAGGTGAAAATGGAAAACAATTTCCAACAGCTTAAAAAATAATAGTTTGAAGTGTGGAACCAGCCTTTCTGTAAATAAGGAATAAACAGTCATAACTGCTTTTCTTCAGAGGCAAAAGAATGTATTAAATTTCCTATTCAAATGTACATTTTGTTGACTTTATAATAATAAATGTGCTAAATTCCATTGTTCCCTTATAAAATTAAAAAATAGTAAATATTATTTATTCCAAGAAAATTGAAGGCTCTAAAAACACCCATGGTTATAGGTGTTTGTTTTATTGTTATTTTTCGTTGGATGTATGAGAAATTATTTATTAAATTGTACTAATGGAGTTCTCCTGCATGTTAACTTTGGCTGAAGAATGCACCATTCTTCTTGGGGAAGAGGAGTAGAAGTAGCCACTAATCACATACTTCTTTGAGTTTATTGGTTGAAGGTTTCATTAAAATTAGAAAAAATTTACTTAAAAAATTCTTTAAAATATATCACAATAAAGTTCATGGGTATGATTTCCTTATTATTTCAAGTTTCCCTCGTCATTAATTTTATTATCTTTCATACCTTGGAGAGCAGCACTAGGTAAAGAAAAAAACTTTCAAATACATGGACACCCTGGGACACTGGGAGGACATAGTCCGTTAGGCCTCAGACTCTCGGTTTCAGCTCAGGTCTTGGTTTCAGAGTCATGAGATCTCAGAGTCATGAAATCAAGCCCCGTGTTGGGCTTTGTGTTCAGCAGGGAATCTGCATGGGTTTCTCTTTCCCTCTGCCTTTCATCTCCCCTATCTCAAATTAATTAATTAGTTAATTAATTTTTAAAAGGAAAAAAAAAACATCTCTTGGACTGCTGGAAAATATCCAACTCCTAAAGAAATTTGGTTTTGTTTGTTTGTTTGTTTGTTTTGTTTTTATGGCCAATGCAATTACATTGTATGAAATAACTATGCAGTGCTACTTATTGTTTGAAATATATTGTTAGTTTTGAATCTATTACACATAGTTTACATTGAAATGTGGTTAGTTAGAATACACAGATTTTCATTTCCTAGACTTAGAAAGCATCACAAAATGTTTAGAGTTTGTTTATTAAAATAATAATTTATATATGAAGAATTAATTTAATAATATTTTTGAATTCTTTTAATTCCTTGCATTAAATGTACTTCAAGGCCTTCCCTGTTAATTAATGTGGAATAGGAGCTAATTCTTTTTCAATAGTTTTTATGCCAAAAGATAATCAACAGCACATAGGCATTAATAGAGGCCATTTTGGGGTCAAACAAATAATAAGCAGGCTACCAAGCAGAATGAGGTCATGAAGAACAGATTCTAACCAATAAGTCTGCTGGCACAGACAGTTGAATGCATTCTCACTGTAATCTACAGAGCTCAGCAGTGATTATTCCTCACCTGCCATTATAGTCATGTCTGAATCTCCCTTCCCTGCCTCTCTCTCTTCTCTCTTTCTCTCTCTCACAGAGACACACACACCCCATATATTACTTAATGAGTTCTACCTGTATGCCAGACTCTATGTTGAAAGCTATGAATATAAAGTAAATAAGGAGGCCTACTTTTAAAGATTTAAATTTTAATGATGGGAAAAGGTTGATAGATTACAATATGCTATTAAAAAAAAAAGTTTGTGTCATTTCCATACTCTCTCATTTTGCTTACTTGTCTACTAGGATGCCAGCATCACTAGAAAACTCTTGTAGCAATATTTAGCTCTGAAGTCATTCTCCATGATGGGTAATAATTATATACATATTATCTGAGTGTTTATCGTAAGACAGGCACTGTTCTAGGCTCTTGACAAGCGCTAATTCATTAAATCATTATAACAGTACAATTATTTCTCTCCATTGTTCATATGTGGTGTTTGAGGCACACAGAGGTGAGGTGTGTTGTCCAGTGTCAAGCAGGTAATAAGTAGAAGACTCAGGATTTGAATTTTGACAGGTTGGTCCACAACTTCTTCCACTACTTATTATTCTCCACTCCTCTACCATGACCTTTCACTTAAACCATGAAGAGAAATACTGCTTATTATTTTCTTATGATGTTGACCCTGTGTGCTGATGCACATAGCTCTAAATCAAATGTAATGGCAAAAATCAAAGCTTTGGATGTTGGTGAAGTAGCTAAGCAGTATTTGCATGCTTTCCTATATATTATTTTTTGTTACAAATGAAGAGCAAAACCTAAAGACCCTAAATAGCTCATCAAAAATTTGACACATATATTGTCACATTCTTATACAATGTAAAGAGAATTTTCCTCTTCCTCATCTATCATCGATGACCAATATGCTCCCAGCTCAGCAAGAGCACATTAAGCCAAGTAGAAAGGAACGTGGAACCTGTGGGATTCATTCCAAACTATCGCTCGTAGAGACCTGCTTTTCTCTCACTGATGGATGTATTGTGAATACATACTTCACATCCCTGGACTGCTGGCTGCCTGGGATCTGACTTGGTCACCGTATTCATAGCCATTGATTCATTTCACTATTCTCCGCTCTTTCCTCCTTCCTTGCTTATTGTCTTTTCTAAATGCTAATGAGCGTCTGGTAAGTGAGAACTTGATCAATGGAATCTTCGAAGGTACATGCAGGTATGTTGCAGCTTCATTTCCATTCTTTTTAAGATGGTGGATTAGAGAGTCTGACAATTCTAACTATAATAGATGTGCAAACATGGAATATACAACACACTCATCTTTCAATGCATATTTGGGCTTTCGAGAAGGAAAGGAGTGCAACATCAAGATTGAACCCTGATATAGACTATGGACTCTGGGTGATAATGATGTGTTAATGTTAGTTCATCAGTTGTAATAAATGTAACACCCTGGTGGAACATATTGATGATGGGGGAGGGTGCGTACCTAGGGGGCATATGGAAAATAGCTGGACCTTCTATTCAGTTTGGCTGTATACCTAAAACTGCTCTAAAAAACCTATTAAAAAAGATACAAAGGAAATCTTAGGGGAGCATATACAACAAAGGAACTAAAACCCACAATGGAGAGTTTGTGCTAATTATATTGCTCTACTGAGGAAATTTGTCAGTAGAAGTAATGAAGATGCTTAAATTTTAGTAGCTACATATGGATAAGAAGAAAGACCTTGAAACTGCTAAAATGAAAACTAGAATGGAGATACACCCAACACACAAAATCTGAACATTCTCTGAATATTATTCTAACTGAAAAAAAAGGATATTACAAAGTAGATCTCAGCCTGGGCTCTGGTCAAGAGAAAAGAGTCTCCTAAGAATTTTGATCCAGGGGCATACCTTCAGATAGGTCTGAATTTCAAATATATACTACCTTAAAGACTAAAGAAACCCCAAACAAAAAGTAACTCAATTTAAAGTAGTATTATTTTTAGGTCTACTTTAAGCCCATTAAAGTAATTGTGGGATACCTGACAACAGCAAATGCCTATTTCTTTCAGAATAAATGTAGTAATACATGTTTCAAGGATTCTCAGATGAAGCCCTATCAAGAATGAGCTCACAATCCAAAATTATAAAACACAAAGGGAAAGGAATCCCCAAGACCAAAGTTAGTAGCATCGGACACCAAAGAATTTATGATGACGTAATTAAATTCTAGGTCCAGAGAATACATATTAATCTTAGGAACCTCAACAAAAACGGTGATATGAAGGAAGAAAGGAAAAGAAAAGAGACGAGAAGGGAAGAGAAGAGAAAGAAGAGAAGAGGGAGGAAGGAAGGAAGGAAGAAAATATGTTTTAAAATTTATCAACACATTCTCTCTCATTACTCAACGACAAAAGAAAAAATCAAAATGGAAACACGAAAACACCTAGAACTGATTAATACCAAAATATTATCTCTGAAAATATAATGGTTATTATGAGTCATACAATGGAAATATTATATAGAATTATATATTTTATATATGTAATTGTTACATTACATATTATTTTAGAAAAGAAGTGCTAAAAACTAATTAGCAAATTCCCCAAAGTAATGAGCTGATAAATAAACAAGATGAAACAAAACAAACAAACAAGCAAAAAACAATCCAAAGAAAGTAGAAGAAAGAAAATCATGGAGATTAGAGCAGAGGTAAATTGGAAAGAATCAATAAAGCCAAAAGTTAGTTCTTTTAAAGATTAAGGAAATTAATGAACTCACAAAAAAAAAGGAGAGATGGGGGCGCCTGGGTGGCTCAGTGGGTTAAAGCCTCTGCCTTCAACTCAGGTGGTGATCCCAAGATCCTGGGATCGAGCCCCACGTCGGGCTCTCTGCTCAGCAGGGAGCCTGCTTCCTCCTCTCTCTCTTTCTCTCTCTGCCTGCCTCTCAGCCTACTTGTGATCTGTCTGTCAAATAAATAAATAAAATCTTTAAAAAAAAAAAAAAGGAGAGATGGCACAGGCATCTAGTATTAAAAACTAAAAGGGTGAAACTGAGACACCTGGATATCTCAGGACGCCTGATCAGACTTAGGATCAGGTCATGATCCTCGGGTTCTGGGATCAAGTCCCACAACAGGCTCCTTGCTTGGGGGAGCCTGTTTCTCCCTCTGCCTCCTTGTGCTCTCTCTCTGATTAAAAAAAAAAATATATATATATATATACACATATATACATATACATGTATATAGGTATACATATTTATATACATGTATATGTATATATATGTATATACATATATATATGTATATATCTGTGTGTGTGTATATATATATATATATATATTTTT